>NW_027424262.1:71697-145437 GCF_003597395.2 Chelonoidis abingdonii | reverse complement strand
AGGTCCATCTAGCCCAGTATCCTGTCTGTGTGTGTGAATAATGGGTAATCATTAAGTGATCCATTCCTGCTGCGCATTCCCAGCTTGTGGCAACACAGGCTGATGACACCATCCCACCCCATCCTGGCTAATAACCATTGATGGACCTATCCTTCATTATCTAGTTCTTTGAACCCTGTTATACTTTGTCCTTCACAACATCCTCTGGCAAGTTCCATAGGTTGACTGTGCGTTGTGTGAGAAATACTTCCTTCCGTTTGTTTTAAACTTGCCTATTAATTTCATTTGTGATCCCTAGTTCTTGTGTAATGAGAAGATGTAAATATCATTTATTTACTTTCTCCATACCAGTCATGATTTTATAGACCTCTATCATATCCCCTTTAGTCCTCTCTTTCCAAGCTGAGGAGTCTTCAGTCTTATTAATCGCTCCTCATATGGAAGCTGTTCCATCCCTAATCATTTTTGTTGCCCTTTCTGAACCTTTTCCAATTCCAGTATATCTTTTTTGAGATGGGCGACCACATCTGCACACAGTTTTCAAGATGTGGGCTTATCAAGGATTTATAGAGGCAATATGGTATTTTATGTGTTACTATCTATCCCTTTTTAATGGTTGCCACGTTTTGTTGGCTTTTTTTTAATGCCACCGCACATTGAGTGGATGTCTTCAGAGAACTATCCACAATGACTCCAAGATCTCTTTCTTGAGTGGGAACAGCTAATTTAGACTCCATCATTTACATTATAATTGGGATTATGTTTTAAAATGTGCATTACTTTGCATTTTCAACACTGATTTCATCTGCCATTTTGCCCAGTCAACCAGTGTGAGATCCTTTTGTAGCTCTTCGAGTCAGCCTGGGACTTAACTATTTGAATAGCTTGCATTCATTGCAAATTTGCCGACCTGTTTACCTCTTTCCAGATATTTATGAATATGTGACAGCACTGGTCCAGTACAGACCCCTGGGGACACCGTATTTTCTCGTTCCCACTATGAAAACTGACCACTTATTCCTACTCTTTTTTCCTATCTTTTAACCAGTTATTGATCCGGAGAGATTTTCCCCCATATCCATGACTGCTCACTTTGTTAAGAGCTTTGGTGAGGACCTGTCAGAGGTTTGTTGACTCTTCAAAGATTCTAGTAGAATGGCAAGGCATTTCAAGAAAAACAAGCTGGGGTATGGGTGGATGTAAACTTGTATTAATTCCTATTGCATAGTTATAATTGTATTAGGTGAACTGCAGATGTTTTACTAAAACCTTGCTGTATTTTACACTGAAAAGTTTCTTCTTTTTTCCCATTTTTGTGTTAGTCGCAGTAAGGACTGTTTCATGTACTAGGATAAAATCTCTAAAAGCCTGTGGTGCAATAGATTTAAAATATTTTATTTAAAACCTGCAAGACAGCTCTTAACAAGAATTACTTCCACGCTGAGGGACAGTCTTGTTGCTGAGTAATGGGGCGGAAAAAATCTATTTACAATACTGCAGGCTTTACTACATTAACATCTTTCTTCTTTTAACCTATAATTGGAAACAAATTATAATCATCTGTCGCTATTCTTCCGCTGTTTGAGAAGGCGTTGATTTTATGCTCAAAGACAGAATCAAGTTTGATACAGTTACTATCTGAATGGTCTTTCGATAAGGGTTATAAATCCTTTTCATTGTTATGGCCCACAATATTCCACTTCCATGGCTTTGCTTCTTGTCCTTCTCTCCCTTTAGTTCAAAACACAGCTTTCTGAGGTTTTCAATGATGAAAATAAGTTCTTGCCAATTTAGACTATCAACCATGGGCCAGATTTGTTCTCAATATAAATCGAGCACAGGATTCCATTGCAAAGCAGCAAGCTTGTGTAGCGTGAGGAGGGTGGGCTTGTAGAGCTTCATGTTATGTTATCATTATTTAATCAGTGGAGCCATTAAAGTGTAGCTTTGAAGGAGTCTACAAACTACTGAACATTTTTCAATGCCACACAAAGATTATAGCTCGTGAAGAAGGCGCCATTTGAGTTAATTTTTTGCTAATAAATAAATGTTCAGGCTCTAACTAATTACAAATCAAGCACATTGTTAATGGAATAAACTGTTACATTTCTCTGGTAACTAACCAAATACAGATCCATAAGGTAAGAAATACTGCACCCTTAAATAGAACATAACTGAATTTTTTTAAAAGCAAGTTTGCATTTAGGTTTTAACTGTCTCCATAATTAAAAAGTTCTCTTTAACCAGAGACTTTTGATTGTCTAAGTATTTTAGTTATGAGAATTAGATGTTACATTACGTTATAACAAATTACCAGTTATGAAGGTAGCTTAGCTAAGGAAAGTAAGAAGTTTAAAAGAGAAAAAACTATATACTCAAAACAATACTGAGCTTAGTTTACAAATTTTGTTTTTTTTTTTTTTTTTTTTTTTATTTTTTTTTTTTTTTTTTTTTTTTTTTTTTTTTTTTTTTTTTTTTTTTTTTTTTTTTTTTTTTTTTTTTTTTTTTTTTTTTTTTTTTTTTGTTTTTTTTTTTTTTTTTTTTTTTTTTTTTTTTTTTTTTTTTTTTTTTTTTTTTTTTTTTTTTTTTTTTTTTTTTTTTTTCTACTAAAAATTCTCAATTCTTTGTCTTTTGGACCATTTTTGAGAGAAATTCCTGTAAATTAATGGGGAAGGAGTTTATAAAGTACCTCATCTACTTTAATTACTGCAAAACAAGAGGGGGCGGGGGGGGGGTTCAGGACCTAGAAATAGGAGCTAGAGTGCTGTTACCAAGTTGAGAAAGGAACCTTAGTGAGATGAATCTGCATATGCCTTGCCTCATGCATTGTTATTACAGTGGGAGGTTTTGAAGTGTTGTAACTTCCTCTATATTAAAGATAGCCATAGGATAATGCTATAGTGCTTCACGGCCTATATTGCTGCAGTTAAAATTATTTGCATTTTGCCTGCGCAGTTAATCTTAGAAATTAGCTTATACATCATGCACCTACTCCTCTGTGCTATTTCTGTAGGATGGTCTACCACTACGTGTTGAAACCGAATTTAGCAGCGTTAACTGATTTAAACCTGCACCTGTCCACACACCGAGGCCTTTATATCGATATAAAGGGCTCTTTAAACTGGTTTCTGTACTCCTCCCCGACGAGAAGTAGCGCTGAAATCGGTCTTGCCATGTTGGCGTTAGGCGTTAGTGTTGCCCGCAAATTGACGCGTATTGGCCTCCGGGCGGTATCCCACACGTGCATCATTGTGACCGCTCTGGAAAGCACTCTGAACTCGGATTGCAGTGGCCAGGTAGACAGCAAAAAGCCCCGTGACTTTTGAATTTCATTTCCTGTTTGTTCGCGGAGGCTCTGGGATTCAGCACGATGGTTGATTGCAGTCCCAAATCCAAAAAAGAGCCGAGTTGCCGCCCTAAGGCCTCTATTCTAATCCATGGCGCCTGTGATGGCCAATTGTCAGTCATCTTAAAGGTCACACTGGTACTGTGTGCAGCCACCGTTAGCGCAGTGTGCAACATTGCGAGTGCCAGTGTGCAGTTTCCTGCCTCTTTTGCCTGGTCACTTGGGGTCAGGCTAGTGTCGTCTGCAGTTTCCTCTTTTCTGCGTGGTAACCCAGGGATCAGATTATGCTTGTTGCATAACACCGACGTGCCAAGGAGCAATTTGGTCTGACCCAGTGTGGCCGTTCTTATATTCTTATTTACATCAACATGACTATGAAGAATGTGAAGGATAATAAATCTGCAATATTTTATCCTCAAAAGAAGATTCTGAATGCTTTCGCTCTTCACAGTCTAATTGCATGCCATTTTCAGGCTATCACTGGCTGGTCTGCAGTATCGTAGTTTTTTAATTAAAGTTGTAATGATTTTACTAGCTTTCACATGTCATTTACATCTGATTTTTTTCCAGGGTATGGTCTTCATTGCCATCGAGCCATCATTACCATCTGCAAACTAGTTGGCATTACAGACCTGTATGCCAAACTTTCTGGATCGAACAATCTACTTAACGTCACCAGAGCTCTCTTTAAGGGTTTAGCAAAACAGGTAAATTTTACAGTCTGTACTTGCAGTCGTATTTGCAATGGTCAGAAGGTGAAATATAATCTATACTTTGTGATATAGAACAGAATAAATTCTAGGTTCCAAAAGTAACGAAGTTCAATTGAATTCTACAATTCCAGGAGAAAACAGAGTTTCAATTTCAATCTCCTCATTCCACTCCCTCAGCAGTCATTAGTCACTTACAGCTGTCCATCAGCAACTCTTACGCATTCAAGCATAAAGTGCCTCAAGGGGAAATCTGAATTTGTGGGATTAATTTGCTTTTGTCAGTGACATTTAAAAAGCGCAAACTGATAAAGCCTTAATCCTACTTTTATTGCTGTTATTTCATCAGTCACATTTTGGGTTGTCTCTGTTGGTGTACTGAACACAATCATTGCCTCTCCTGAGAGTGTAGCTAAAGTGCCTGAGAACTAGTGGCTAGGAGGCTGTAGCCCTGACTGCTGTGGTCCAGTCCATAGCAGCTAACATTTTTAATATAGTCTGCCAAAAAAAAAAAAATACAATTCTCACATTTTCTACTTTAATCTGTTGCTAATCTAGTTAAAGAATTGCAGGTGCTTCTTACAGCTTTTTTTAAACAATACTGTTGTAGATTATCCATGGGTTGTAAGAAGCTCAAGTGATTTAGGAGCATTAGCCCTATTGACTGAAGCCCTTTTGGAAATATGTTCCTTAGCCTGCAGGACTGAAAAGTAGCAAAATGTTTGCATGGAAGGAAAGAGAGGCCATTTGGGGTATCAATGCTTTAAGAGATGTTTATTAAATTAGTTATTTTTGGTACGCTGAATGGACAGCAGAAGTGTTTGCTTCTGTAAGTGAATACCTATTCTGAAGAATGAAGCTTTAATGAATAATTTTTCTTGGTGGTGGGGAAAGATTGAAAATCAAATGAACAGAATTTCTTTGAATAACAGAAGTTACCATCTTGAAAATTGTGTGCCATGGACAGCACAGCTACTTTGTTGTTATTGAAGCAACAAGATTTCTATTAAACTGCCTTGTGTCTTCAGGCTAATGGCGTGTGTACTTTGGCCATGGGAAGCTTACCATATGACATCTAACATCCAGTTACCTGCCCGTCTGTGAGATCTACTTCCTGGGGGACATTCATTTAATTTAACTAATCTTCAGTCAGTTCTTGGCAGGGTAGGACTGTACTGCCCTGTCACGCGTATAATAAACAGTGCTTTGGGTATGTTGCCACATTTTGTTACTGTCCCACTGCATGCCTTCATCATAGGCTAGTAGCCTTTCCAGAGCAGTACTGCTGGGAATGACTCTACAGTGCTAGCAAATCCACAGTCCTTGGACTACTGCGTCGCAGCTAGAAGCACACAGCAGAATTCCCACTGTTCGCACCATTCCCTGGATGTTCTACTCATGCTTACGTGTTCCAGGAATCATTTCTTTAGTTTACGTGCAGCATCTGAAAAACTGACACTTTCTGTTGCTACTTATGCCATTTAAGCAGGCAAACAATGTTCAACATTGGTATGGAGGTAAATACAGAATGGAAATTATTTAGGTAGATCAAATAGCCTGAACTTGTCCTGGTTCAGTTCTTTCTTGTGACATTTATAGAATCTTTTCTTTTTTTTTAACCCCTCAAACAGGAAACCCATCAAGAGCTAGCAGATAAGAAAAGCCTCTACGTGGTAGAATTCCGTGAGGAGTGTGGCCCCCTGCCGATCATAGTTGCTTCACCTAATGGAGATGTCAGGAAGGAACCAGAGCCTATGGATGAGGTTCCCAATACTAAGCTGGAATGGAGTGAAGTGAGAGTAGCTCAAGGAATGAAACGTTCTTCCTGGGCAAATGTCAAAAGGACAGTGTGGTGAAGAGCTGGCATCTGCCCATGTCAATGTTCAAAGAGGTACCGCCGCACAAACCCAGAGAAAATCCAGCTCAGACGTGCACTTCAGCACCATTTTGTGTTACTGCTGCTCTTCCTTGGAGGTCAACAGTCTCGTTGGCTTTTCTGCAAACTTCTCCTGCCATCCACATTCAGCTAATGAACAATCTGAATGTAAATGGCTGATGTGCAGCCATGCTGATTTCATATGCATCAGTTCTCTGCTGCTATCTCTAGACCTGGTCTGTAATCAGGAAACCCTAGTTTTTTCTTTACAGATATTTAGGAAACTATTAAAAACATTACTAAAATAAAACCCAATCATTCTCGTAATTTAATGTGCTGCATTTTTCCCCCAAAGCTGCTTAAATTTCTGTATGTGCTTTCAGAGTTCAACATGTGCAAGGATAGATGTTAGTACTTTGACTCTCTGCACCTTTGTACCACGTAATCTAGTGCAGAGTGGGAGGGTGGAGATCGCTGTGAAATTAAAGGAGCATAAGTGTTGACAAGCAGGCATGTAGGATGAAGGGAGGCCGAGGGCTGGGGCAGAGTTGCTGGAGGTGAGACAGAAGATTTACTTGGGGGAGGGGGATGGGGAAGGACAACAGGAGGAAGCAGAAATGGTTTGAACAGTGCCAAAGGAAGTCAGGAGGGATGGGGAGATGGTGATAGGAGGAGGGCCGCAGAGTGAGGTGTGATGAATCAGTGGCAGGAGCTATCTGTGTCTAGGCCAGTGTTTCTTGAAGCTTGTCAACCCCTCAGTCAAAGTAAATAATCATTCACAGCCTCCTGACATTTACCATAAAAGAGTGATAGAAATATCAGTGCTAAGCCAGTATAATTGATTTATGTGCCTGATTTGGGAGGTTAACAAAGAATAGTTGGACCTTGAAGGGGAAGATTGCATGGGGAGTGGGGAATTCAGATTTTCTTTGCTTTAGATTGTAATACATTTTTCTAACGATTCCTGACACTTGCCTTTCATGGCCCACCAGTGAGAAACACATCTCTAGACCAGAGCAATGGGGCAGGCTAGCTGGGGCACAAAGAAGAGCTGCAGGAGAAGTCATTTGGCAGCCGGTGAGGCAACCAGGGAGCAAGTCAGTCCTGGAACCAGCTTGGGTAACTGTTAACACAGATGAGGACGTTTCACCACATGGTAAAGAGTACAAATGTCTGAGGATGAACCTTCCCAAAACACCCTGCATTCCTCTCTGCTGCTTGGGAGAGCATCCTGCTTGGCTGGCATTAGCAGTGCAGCTTGAATTAGTACAGCCCACCCCACTGTCCACTCCCAGCCTGGCCCAAGCCTTCCTGGGTGCAGTGAGGATGGCCGCAGAGGAGCTCCGAGGTCGCCAGCAGGGGCTAACAGTCTGTAAGTCTTCAAGTGCTGGTCCCCATCTGTATTCCACACATAGCTATGCACATGCGCATGAGTACGGAAATTCCTCCAAGCAGTGTCTATTGGCCCCCCCATGCAACAGCTGGTGGTCTGCTCCCAACTGAGAGCATAAGAGGCAGTCCAGTGCATCTCCAGTTCCTCGTTACCACCATGTGGCCTGAGTCAGAATGTTGACCTCCCTTCCTTCAGCTCCTTTGTAGACCCTGTAAATACAATTGTCAATAGTTTTATCCTTCTGAGCCTGTTAACTAGTAGTTCATAGTTTAGTTAGTATAGTGCATTTTTCCCCCCTTCCTGGAGATTCCCTGCCTGGGTCTGGGACTATGCTCAGAGTCCCAGGCTTCAAGAATTGTCTCTTTTGCCCTCACTCCTTCCCTATCAGCAGCAAACATCAGCATTTCCTTGACTGTCTGGATGAGACGCGTATCTCTGCAATGTGCAGTATTTGTCACTTTTCCTACCCAGAACTCGAGAATCTCCTGAGCTTCACCTGAGAAACTACCTGATGGAGAAGGCTGTGAGACCCTTCTTCAGTCCGAGCCAGGAAGACACACTCCCCCGCCCGCCCCCAAGGTACACCAGCCTGAACTGACAATCAGTACCCCTCTAAGTACATGCTTAGGAGTGTACCCTCCAACACCTAAGTCCAAAGACACTTCATCTAGGACTTCCCATGAGAATAGAGGGCACTCTTGGCACAGATCCTCATTGAGGACTGTCATGAAGAGACATGCTTCTTCCCATTTTGGTCAGGTGAGCCTTCGTGCACAGATCCTAAGGAACTGGCTTTGCTGAAAACACCTGGACTGGAGGGTGAAGTGCCTAGAAAGAAAGATCCTCCATTTCTATCAGTCATGCCAGCACCAGAGCGGAAGGACCAACATCTGCTGGTTCTGTACAAGTGCAGGTCCAGACTCATCATTGGTGCCACCTAGTTTGTTCAAGGACCACTCTGCCTCCAACAGCACAGTAGTTCCATCAGACTTGAATGCCAGAACCTCCCGGACACACGGACGTATGGAGACTTACGCACCAGCAGAAGGTATGTTCCTCCCTTATCAGTGGTCTACCCTCCTCTCCAGCCCAGCCCTAATGAGAGATGTTACTACACCAGAGAAGGATACTACTTCAGTGTCCCAGGAGCCATCTTACCCCCAGCTGTCTAACAGGAGTGCTCCAGTACTGATGGCCCGTCTGCTACCGGAGGAGCAGTTTGCAGACTCGGATGAGTCTGGTTGCTCCTGTGTCTCCATGGAGAGACTTGAGCCCTGATGGACATTTGAGGAGTGACACTCCCTATTGCTCCAGATCAGACTTCCTCAGGGACCACTGATACTGAATCCCTTGGGGTTCTCCTCAACCAGCTGCCCCTCTTTCTGGCCATATCGCTGTAGAGGAGCCATGGGCTGCAGCTCCTGGGGCAGTGCTTTCCTCTTGTCCTTGGCAAATGACCTTAGATACGCCTTTCCTCCTATTCTGCTGCTTCCACATGTCATAAGAAATGTACATTATGACGTGGCCAGTGTCATCCTTCTAGCACCAACCTGGCCCAGGCAGTTTTGTTTCATGGAGCTCCTGACAATGTCTGCCCCCGTTCCCCTCCCAAATCAGATCCACACCTTCCTGAACCTCCTAACTCAGGATAGGGGCAGAATCAAGCACCCCAATCCCGATTCACTCCACCTCATGGCCTGGTTTGTGATGCGTGTCAGGAATAGAATGTTCCTGCTTGACTCCTGTTCAGGCTATCCTTACCCGAAGTAGGAAAGAGACGACTAGGATCTGCTGCTGGCCAAACGGGGGTGTTTCTCTGCCTGGTCACAGATTAGTCAACACTCTCCAGCCACTGCAAGGATTCTGTTTGTTTTAGATTATCTCCTGCCCCAAGAGACCTCAGGTCTCTCCATTAGTTTGGTGCAAGTCCCCCTCTCAGCAGTTAGTGCCTTCCTCCCTCTGATAGATGGACATTGCTTTCACTCACCCAGTTACAGTACGTTTTATGAAGGGCCTAACCAAGACCTTCCGACCACTGATCAAACCTACACCTCAGTGGGACCTGAATCTCACCTGTCAACACTCACTAGACCTCCGTTTGAACCCTCAGTGACATGCTCATGTCCCACTCATCCAGGACGGTTGCATTTCTGGTGACTATCACTTCGGCCAGAAGTGTCAGCGAGCTAGGAGCCATCCTGGCAGACCCTTTCTACACCGTTTTTCAGAAGGAAAAAGTTTCCCTTATCTTGCATCCTAAATTTCTCCCCTAGGTTGTTTCTGAATTCCACATTTGCCAAAGTCTCCACTTACCTGTCTTCTTTCCAAAGCTCCATGCTTCTCCCTCAGCATCTGGCATGCCCTGGCATTCTACCTGCTAAGGACCAAACCAGTCAGAAAGTCACCAAGACTTTTTATCACCGTAGCAGAAAGGTCATGTGGGCAAGCTATATCCTCTGAAAGAATTTCTAAGTGGGTTTCGGGATGCATCCAAGCATGCTGCAGGTTAGCACACGTCCTTCTCCTGACGGTGTCCGCTCACTCCACAAGAGCACAGGCTGCCTTTACAGCATCCCAGCAGCAAGTCACGGTACAAGACATTTGCAGGGTGGCCACCAGGAGCTCCAGTCACACGTTCGTGACACACTCTGCCTTAGGTCTCACCTCAGCTGCGGACGCAGCCATGGGATCTGCAGTGCTGCAAGCATCTTTGCCATTGGCTTCTTCGCACCCGCCTTCAGTCTGAGCACTGCTTGTCAATCATCTGCAAGTGGAGCACACACAAGGACCAGCCCTCCAAGAAGAAATTGAGGTTATTTACTGTAACTGGAAGTTCTTCCTGATGTGTGGTCCTCATCTGTATGCCACTACTCACCCACCATCCCCTCCTCTTCAGATCCCCTTGGATTTGCAGTATGATGAGGAGTTGGAGAGGTGGTGGCCCACACTGGCTCTAATACCCTCAGTCAAGAGCACGAGGTGACCTATTGTCCTGTCTCAAGGCAGCATCCTGGGCTCCTTTCTACTTCTAGGTGCTTCAGCCATTCCTGACAAGACAGGATCCCTCACGGACACTATGCACACTGGAACTAAATGTGCTGCATCGTGACAGGGCCTATGTTACGCTTATAAGAAGCACACGAGATCTTTTTCAGGGAATAAAAGGCAATACGCCGCATTTACAGAGCATACAGCAGTTAACATATGCTTTTCAGTCACATACACACACCATGCATACAGTCCCGCCAGTCGATGTTAGCAGTCCAGAGTCTGGATCAATCTAGTGGCCAGCCAGATTGGTCACGGAGGGGAGCTGGGCTTTGTCAGTCACGATCCGATGCTCCTGGAGTTGTGGCAAGACAAACGCAAAGTCCCATGGCAAAGCACCCTGTTCTTATAGTCCTTTTTCTCCATTGAAGTCTGTGGATTTTGCTGTGTCATTTATGACCGGTTGCATCCTTAATTGGTGTTATCTTTTGATGTTAACATTCCAGAGCACCTCCAGGGTCATCCTGTCCTGGTTTCGATTTACTCAATTGTCCTTAGGGTGCCAGCCTCCACCTCAGGGTCGTCAATCTGCCCTTCTTCAATTATGGATGCGCATTGATGGTTCTCTGGTATCGTTAAATCTCTTCACTCCTCCTTCCTTGAACATCTGACTTTAGCAATGGCCTTCACATCTTATCTTTTTCTGATGCATACACTTCTTATTCACACAAACTGACTTTTACAGAGACCTTCAAAGGTATACAAACAGCAGTGTTTTATGTTGAGAGAAAAAAAGACATTGTAAATTAAACCTTACTAAATCTTGTGACCAAAACAGGTCACATTAGGGCCCGGGCCTTCAACATGCCTCTAATCTCATCTAATCTCTAATCAGTCTGTCAGATGCATTTCTGCCAGTGTCCCAGAGGGTCATTCCTTTCTGCTATTTGAAAAGGTTGCAGGCAGGATGATCAAATCATACATTGAATATATACTACATTATTATAACTGTCAGTCATTTTAACCTGTAATACAAATATAAAATCCTACGCCTGCATGTGAGCTCAGATTCATCACCGTATCCTCAGGGGAACATTTTCAGGACCTCCTTTGGGGCAATCAGAAAAAGTGAGGGGCATATTTTTCCAGTAGACTAGGGACCCCAGCTCGGGAAATGTTCTGTCTGGCCATCCAAGCTGTTTGCTGGGGCTCAGCCACTGAAATATTCAGAGCTCCATGCTCCATAGTGCTGTCTCAGACACCCCGTGCGGGCCTCCCTGTTTCCAGTCCTCCTGCTCTTTGAGGCCGGGGCCTTCTTTCTGTTCTGTGTTCGTACAGCACCTCACATGGCAGAGGCCTGGTTCATGGCTAAGGCTTCTAGGTGCTACTTCAGTAAAAATAATGGGTTCCTGAGACCTATTGGAGAAAGTACAATACTCACACCAGCCTCCGAATTAATGCATATTGCCACCCTTACCACTGCAGTTCGCAACCAGAGGAGCATGGGGAGCAGTTTCTGGGGACAGTTGTTTGTCGTCCACGGTGAGCTGGCTGCTCGTCTGGTGCTGTCTTCTAGTTTTCCAACTGCCCAATCAGACGAGAAGCTAAAAATGCATGAAACACATTTGTAATGTGGCCTTTCCGTGTAAGCAGTTACTGCTGCTGCCATGTGGCCCTTACGGGGTCACGAATGGAAGGGGAGGCATCCGTGACCTGCTGTAAGCCATTCTGTGAAAAAAGGTGAGAACTGATTTACTCACCGTCCATTCTATTCAGAACGATCGTCGTGGCTGAAACACAGCAGCCATTGTATTCGATCTGTGTGTGTGTCGGGGCCTCACTGAACCCCCAGAGGGTTTTTAGTGCACCTTGTCTTTACTGCCTCAAGCCCAGTGTTGTTTGACACACCTTTCAAGAGTATCCTGCACACTTGTATTTGTGGTTCTGATACCGAAGGCACTGAAGTGAGTATGATGTAAATGCTGCAATGAGATATATGCATTTGGACATGGTTTTCGTAGTCTAGGCTTCTCCAGCTCCGGTTTGCTGAACAGTGAACACTCCTCAGAGTTCTAATCTATGGGATGAGCACTGTGCCTGATAGACTCCAAGCTCTGCTAGCTAAAGGAAGATATTGCAGTCAGAATCCTTCCCACGCCATCAAACGTTGCTTAGCTATATAGGTAAATTTGCACCAACTGTATTTACTACAGATTTTCCAGAGGTTTTAAGTACAACTGCTGGGGAAAGACAAGAAGAAGCAAGGGCGATACCTATTAGTTTCACTACCAAGAACATTTGTCTGTGTTTCACCTTAGATTAGACCAAGCAATGTAGCTAGAATTGCTTGGATGCACTTTAATTTGCCTCTGTCTTCAGCAATAACTGTTCACTCAGTCACTGCACAGATACTATTCAAACCAGCTGACTTCAGCAATTTCCACTGCACCAAACCAACCGCGTCATCCTCCCACTGTGTCAGATCCCCTTCAGGTAATGGAGACTGTGTAAAAACTCAGATGTAACAAGTGCTGTGGATTCTTGTGACTTCATTTCCTCTTCAGCTGCAAATGGGAAGTCAAGAGCAGACTCAGGATCCAGACGTCTTCGCTGAGTGATTGCCCTGGTCCATTCCACGTCAGGTTGAACGCCCAGTGATGGATGTAAATTTTTTCCTCGGCAGTACTTGCTGAGGCAGCATATGCACCCTTTCTTGCCTCTGTGCCAGATTATAAAGGGCACAGCCACCTCGACCCCTCAGTTCCTTCTCACAGCCCAGGATAGTTGGTGGAACCTGTTCTCTTGCTTTTGTAAGTTTTCCTCCCATTTGTCCGTTTTTGCACATCGTTGGTGCCCATTTAATCTTAGTTTGAGTGTTTCCATGTTAAGTTTCCTTTTAGAGACTTTGTATGCTTCAGTTTCATAGAATCATAGAATATCAGGGTTGGAAGGGACCTCAGGAGGTCTAGTCCAACCCCCTGCTCAAAGCAGGGCCAATCCCCAAATAGATTTTTGCCCCGATCCCTAAATGGCTCCCTCAAGGATTGAACTCACAACATTGGGTTTAGCAGGCCAGTGCTCAAACCACTGAGCTATCCCTCCCTTCTGTAGGTTCTGGGACATGCTTCAGTCACGGGGCTTCAAACCTGTCTTGTCTGTAAAAAGCCATTGCCAGCACCGGCCTGGCACACCAGTTGCCTGAAGTGTCAGCAGGAATCGTGGCACACATTTGTAGAGACTTCAAGTTGCGGGCCAAGAAAGGAGGAGACCAGACAGAAGTTCTGGTGATGAAGGCAGTTGTGCACTTGGACTTCAGTGAAACACACCCCTGCTCTCCTGGCTGTCCCAGCGCCAGTTGCCTGCTTCAGTACCAAGGAAACATCCAGGAGACGTGGGGGTGGGGTTTTTTTGTTTTCAGTTTTGGGTGGTTTTTACCCTTTGGGGGTTTTGTGCTGCTTTTGTTTTCAATGAATCTCGCTACATCTCGAAACAGAAAGTTACAACGTTTTGCTTTGAGAGTGGCAGAACAAATGTTTTGGCTTTTTCCAAAACAATCTTCTGGGCTGAAATTATTCATGGAATTGGCTAATAATTTTGGTCGTCCCCAAACTGTATTTCAGTGAATAAACTATTTGTCCAAAAATGTTTGCCCTGCTCAAGTGGCTGTGTGCCGTGCCAGCCATGCTATGTACCTGCTGTGCATCACTGGAATGCCCCAACGCAGCCAGGTCAGACCGGGGAATCCACCCTATGTATGTGAAAGAACCAGGCAGTTGTAAGAAGGACTTTGAGCCCCGTCCTAGAGCTGATCTCTTGCTCTGTGGGGTCTCCCACTGCACCAAGCTTGTATTGCTGATTTATGAACATCATGCACAAAACATGAGCCAATTGCTATTCCTAGGTAAAGCTAACTGTAAAATGAGATTCAGCAATAACCCCAAAATATGCGGGGGAGCTGGATCTAATTTTCTGAGCAATCTTTCGATTTCAAACCTGTGGCTCAGGAGAAAATTGGAGGGCTTAATTCAAACTCTGCCTTCCCTGAAGGCATTTCAAGTGGGTAGCTTATCAATAAAAGTGATTTTGGGTACAAAATATGCATACCTGTGTGGAGCAGTGAGTATAACATTACAATAAAAAAGCTATTTTCTAATTTTCTGGGAATGATCAGCACAAACTTAATGGTTTCTGTAGCTGCACCTTGTCACCTGGCATGTTAAGGCGGCGAGATCTGATATCAAAACAATTTGTTGTTTTTAAGTGTAATGGAACCACCTTTTGCATTACAGAAAACAATTTAATTCTGCCAAATAAAAGAAAAAAGGAAAGCGGAGCAGGCAAGAAACTCGGGTTACAATCCCAGTCACATAGTAAGAAATCACAGTGGCTTTCCAATATGTTGACATCACATTTCCCATCCAAGAAAATTGCAACATAGTCTCTACTGAAAGGCCAAGCCCTGAAATTTAAGTACAGTGACCATTTAACATTCCATTCAGGCAAGACCTGCAGCAGTGGAGCCATTGGCCTGAAATGTTAGTTGTTACTGGCTTTGCAGTACTTTAAAAATGTGCTGTACATTGTTTCCTGGTTTCAAAAAATAAAATAGCTCAAAAAACCTGATCACACTGTAAAAGAATAGAAGTGAGTGTGTTCCAAGTGGTGAATTCATGCAAAGGCCCCTTCGAGTTTCCCTAACTAGCTGATATTGCTGCTCTCACTGTTCCTGTGCATCAGGACTTCCCTAGGACTGTCCGTGTTGTAACCGTGCTGGTCCCAAGACGTTCGGGACCCAAGGTGGGTGAGGTATTGTCATTTATCGAACCATAGGCTCCGTTACACTGTCAAGAGTTGTGTAATGGGACCTTAGTGTAAATGAGCATGAGGCTCATTGAAGCTATCTACCTAGTTAGCTATTTATCCCCATGCACACCCCTCTGTCTGTCTGTCTGTCTGTGTCCAAGCATTCAGTGACGGTGGAGCAGAGTTCCTAATTGAAAAAAATAAAAAGCCTACAGAATGATTTCATAATAATCAGCTGAACCTGACTTCCCACTGCGACACTGTGGCCAAAAGAGGGAGTGTGATCCTTAGGTGTATAGAACAGTGGAATCTTGAATAGAAATAGGGAGATTCTGTTATCTCTGTATTTGGCACTTGTGCAGCCACTGCTGCAATACTGTGTCCAGGTCTGGTTCCCGCGGTTCTCAAGGAGGATGTTGATAAACCAGAGACAGTTCAGAGAAGAGCCATGAGAACGATTAAAGCGGAAAACCTGCCTTCTAGCAATAGACTCCAGGAGCTCAAATCTATTTAGCTTAACACAGAGAAGGTTGAGGGGGGAGTTGTTTGCAATCTGTAAGTACCTATGTGGGAACAAATATTTGATGATGGGCTCTTCTGTCTATCAGAGACAGGTCTGACACCATCCAGTGGCTGGAAGTTGAAGCTAGACATATTTTTACTAGACATAAAGTACACCGTTTTAACAGTGAGGATAGTTAACCATTGGAATGACTTACAACGGATTGTGGTGGAATCTCCTTCACTGACAATTTTTAAATCAAGATGGGATGTTTCTCTAGAAGCTCTGCTCTAGGAATTATTTTGGGGCCGTTCTCTGGCCTGTGCTGTACAGGAGTTTAGACTAAATGATCACCATGGTCCCATCTCACCATAGGATCTCTGGATCTATAATCCATTTTTAGCAAATATTCAGTTTGACACACCAGAGAGAAGGGGGAGCTACAAGAGAAGGTTTCGCCTCCAGTCCTTTTCCAAACTAAAAAGCCATTCAGATTTTGTAAACTGGAGTCCAGGAAACGTTAATTCATGGATTGAATGTCCCCAATAAATAAGCTATGCGAGGTGCCAGCTGCCGGGGGCGGCAAGCGAGGGGCCCTTTGCGAAGTGCCGGCTGCCAGGGGCTGTAGGCGAGGTGCTGGCTGCCGGGTGTATCCTGTTTGGAACTTCATCCATTGACAGTTGGAAGCCCAGGAAAAGTTGAGGCCAATGCAGCTGAAGCTGAACTGGGCAAAATAGCAGCAATCTTCTCACTAAGCCCAGAGATGTGATTCATTGTCATTGCCGTGTTGTGATCCAGTCAAGAGCTCATTTGGTACAGACGATGATCATTATTAGGAGGTTCTTTACAACATGGTTACAACTCTCCAAAGTTGAGAGCAACAGTCAGCCCCATAGGCAGGTGATTTAGAAAATACAGGCTCTGCAAATCCAGAATGATGGTGACTTTTGAAAACAGCCTCTGAGCATTGGACAGTAGAGATCAGTAGCTTTACAATGACTGCACTGTGTCCCAAGGGAACCAGTTGTAACTCCGTGATGGATGCAGAAACCTGCCAAGAGCAGCAGCCCAACTGCCTAGGAGATGTCTGTCCTGCGCCTGGGTCAGTTTGAAGTTGCTAGATCCTCATGCTCCATCTTCAGAGCTCATGCAGCATGACGTGCGCATCCCATAGAAGCAGCTGCATTGTCAGCTATGACAGGAACCCTGAAAGCAGAAGTACTTGATGCCCTCCATAGACAGGCCTCCTGACCCAGGCTGGCAGGCTCGTTGCTGAGCCCAGACCTGGCTCCGCCAGCAGGTGCAGCTGTTCTCTCCAGCACAGTGAGTTGTAACTGGATTGTTTATCTGCAGCGATACCTCCAGCACCAGTCTAAGTTGAGAGAGAGGAGCCAAAAGGAAGATGAGCCAGGAGAAGGATGCAGGAGAGGCAGTCTGCTCACAGGGGATCCCTCTGCCAAGGGGCTTTGGGACCTGAGTCCTGGAAAACTCCACAGTCCTAAATAACACCAGGGAAACAAAGTCGTGCTGAACAGCAGGGGGCTGGAGCCTCAGAACATCAGGCAGGTGTTCCTCCCACCTGCAGAAGACAGGCAAGGTTGGAGTGGAGGGAGGATGAGCTTGGGGCTAACGCACTGGACTGGGACATGGGAGAGCTGGGGTCGCTCCTTGCCTCCCTGCGTGGCCTTGGTCAAGTCACTGTCCTGTGCCTCAGTTCCCCGCCCATAAACTGTGAGTGCAATAATCCTTCCTTTCTCCTCCTCTGTCTCAGCTGTGTGGATTGTAAAATCCTGATGACAGGGACAGAGCAGAGCCCCGTGGGGCCTTGCGGCCACTGCTGACATGGCAACTGCCCGTCTCAAAAGACAGTGGTGTCCGTGCAAGGGCACTTCACTTGCTGTGTGTCGTGCTGCAGCGTCGCAAGTGGCTAAAAGCCCAATTCTCGAGGGACAGTGCTTGCCCTCTATACCGCAGGTGGAAAGCACAGGGCCAGAGGATGAAGGTGGCGCATTTAGTGCTTGAGGCCTGCGGTGCTTTCCTCCCTCTCTCCACTGTGGTGCAGCAGGGCCTGTTGCTGGATGCATCTTCCCCAGTTTGTGGTGTCGATGTTGGAAGTTTTTGAGTCCCTCTTACAAACGTCCTTGAGCCTCGGTCAGCCCAGTGGCCTGGGAGATCCCACAAGTTTTCCAGGGTACTCCAACTCCAGGTGTCTCCTCTTGTGGGGCCATGGTGAGACCCCTGGACCTGCTTTTTGAATGGCCTAGCTCCCGTCAACTCCAGTTGGAGCCAGGTGATGAGCTCCCCTCCCTGCTATGACTCCACCCCCACCCCCACCCCGCATCCCATCACTCTCCGAGCACCACAGGCCCTGCAGTTTGGCAGCTCTGAAACACAGCCCAGGCTTGTGATGCAACAAGCCCGTGTTCAAGCAGAATGTCGGGGGGGCATCAGCACCAGGCCCCATCCAGAGCAGACCTGAGTCCCCAGCACCCGCTAACATGGCAGCTCACACTTCAGCTTGGCTGCCGTGCTCCTAGATGCACTATCGGACACCATAAACTCAGAAGCATGTGTGGCCATGGCACGGCTACACCCTTGTGCCTGCACTGACCTCTCCCTGGAGTGGCGCTTGGATTCTCACACGACACAATGGCCAGCCATTGGTGACCGCGGCTGTCAAGTTCTGAGGTCTGTGATGGTCTGGCACAGCCTGTTGTTCTGCATGACATGCTGCTCCTGGTCCAGGGAGCTGGTCTGATGTGACAGCTCCTAGGTTCTCACTCAGGCCAGCCCTGAGCGCTGCCAGGCTGGGTAGGGCAGCACTCAGCCTTTATTTGTAGGCCAGTGTGGTGAGCCCGGCAAGGCACAGCGAGGCAGTCCTGAGGGGTCGCCTTCCGCCAGAGAAAGGAGGCACTGGGAGGACCTAGGGAGAAGCCAGAGGCTTGCGGACCAGAGGCGAGGCCGTGTTAAGCACAGGCTGCAGGAAAGCAGCACAAGGGGCTCAGAGGGGAGGCCCTGGCCTAAGGAAACAGCAGCGCATCTGAAGGAGCAGAACTTGCTGCTTAACACCAGGTTCCTGGCCTGGAACCCAGAGCAGTGGGTGGTCCTGGGTTCCCCTCCCAGCCCTGAGGAAGGGGTGGGCTGAGCAGAGAGCCTCAAGGATGGGCTGAGGAATAACCTCAGAGGGGGCATAAGGATCTTGTGTTGGGATGTTTTGGGATTTTTAATTGTACTTTCGTTACCCCTAAATCACAACCTGGCCAAGGACCAAGTCACAAGCAGAGACAAACCATTGTGGGATCAGAGTGACCATCAGCAGGGGCACTAGATGAGGAAAGCCTGCTATGCCCAGCCAGGAGGAGCACCCCAGGCCTGCTATGCCCAGCCAGGGAAGTGAGGCAGCAATAGGCACAGCAAGGGCCAGGATTCGTGTGGGAAAGTAGTGAGTCAGCTCCCCCACACTTCTCACGGTGCCCTGTAGGTGCTGCCCCTGGCTGCACAATGCTGGCTTCTTTTGCTGACTTGCTTCGTGGCAGAGCCAGGGAGTAAATCATTTTCACATGAGACGGCTGAAATCTGACAGCTGCAGGGATGGTACATTTATTCCAATCTTCAGGGGACAGCATTCCATAGCTATCAAAACCAATCCATCAAATTCCTCTAGCAGTGCAGCTCCCGTGAAAGCTAGTGCTGACAGTAAGGACTTGTGTCAAACCCTGAACGCAAGGAAACGCTAGTAGCATCCCAGGCAATCCGAAATTCTTGGAGCCCAAAGTCATGATGCGTACAAACATGATAGCGTGTCAAACACAGGTCAGGCTGGCAAAGCGTCAGCAGAAACACTCAGCTGACCTCCCTCCCCGTGTCAACATGAAGGCAGCAATGATCAGAGAGGTCACTAATTATCTCCAGGACAGCATCAGACCGCAGACATCGCCCAGGAGGAACGAATTCTGTCATGTCCTGGCAACTCACATTAGTATCCAATGAAATGAAAATAATTAACATCAAAGGTAGATGTGCTTTGTGTTAAATTTCACAAGGTGGCACCTATTAAAGAGGTCCCCTGGGACTGGAATCTGCGCTCCCTAGTCACACTAAAGAGCACGCGGGGACAGCAAGAGAAGAGAGCAGATGACCTTATCATTCTGGCCCTGAACTCGGACCCAGGAAATCTAGGTTCAGATTGTGGCTCTGCCACAGAGTCCCTGAGAGACACTGGGCATGTCACATCACCTCTCTGGGCATCAGTTTCCCCATCTGTAAAATGAAGATAACAATACACCATCGTACAGCAGAGTACTGGGTGGTCGTTGTTTTTCCTGTGCCTCAGCCCCACATTTCCACAATGGTCCTAACGAATATTACAGCTGTCTGCCTGTCCATTGAGCCCGTAAGCTCTGCAGGGGAGTGATTGTCTCTTCCTATGAGCACCCACCACAATGAAGCCCTAGGCTCTAGCTAGGTCCGTCCAGCCCAGTCTCTCCCATGGCCAGCACCAGCGGCGTCAGAGGAAGACCTGTCAAACCCCGCAGTAGCAGGTGTGTGACATGTTATGTCTCTGTTTAAGCCCTGAAGCATGAGGTTTAATACCCCTTCTAGGAGGGGTGGGCATGAGCAGCTGTAGCGCTTGTTGTAGGTGGATCTATTATAACTCTGGGTGTAGTGGGTTGGGGTTGAGAGAACAGTAAATCTCCCTCTGCTGGATAGCCCCCCCACCTTTCCTAGCTCACAGCAGCCCCGGGCTCTGCACACATGCTGACACTGCATTTGTTCAGGGGGTGTCGGCACCAAGGCGCAGACTGCACAGCATGCAACTGGAAATCCAGGGGATAGTTTAGGTTTCCTTGAGGACGCACTCCAGCTAATGCACCCAGAAAATCAGAGAACCTGCCAAGCAGCCAAATCAGAAGCACAGTCCCCGAGAAACGCAAACACTAGGAGCCTGAGCCGGCCGAGTGCTGAGTGCCTCCTGATGGAATTGGGCCTCCTCCAGAGGTGAAAGTAAGCCGGTCCGGTACGGTACGGCATACCGGCAAGAGCCAGTGCACCATGCTGGACCGCACCAGCTTCCACGGCCGGGATTGAAAGGGCTCAGAGCTCCCCACCACTGCAGGCAGCCCAGAGCCCTTTAATTCTCGGCCGCGGCTCCGGCAGCCAGGCCGGGGCTGGAATTTAAAGGGCTCAAAGCTCCCCACGGCTGCGGGCAGCCCAGAGCCCTTTGAATCCCAGCTGTGGCTCTGGCAGCTGGGCTGGGGTCAGGATTTAAAGGGCTCAGGACTCCACTCACTGGCAGGACCTCTGGGCCCTTTAAATCCCTGCTCCAGCCCCGCAAAGCTCTGGGTTCCCCCCGGCAGCTGGAGCCCCGGGCCCTTTAATTTCCCCCTGAGCACCGGGCGGCTCCCAGCCATCTCTTCAGCTGGGAGCCCCTGGTTGATTTTCAGGCCCTGGGTCTCCCAGCCACAACTGGTGCTCCAGGGCCTTTAATCTCGAGAGGCCACGCCTGTAAGTTACTTTCACCCTTGGCCGCCTCTCTCCCAGTGAGGTCAGCAGGGGTTGAGAGTGCTCTGCTTGCAACTTAACTATCTGATCCACAATGCACCTGTCTGCACAAACACACCACACACGCCCTCTCCCTACTCATCTAGGAAGTATAACCAACCTCTGATTTCACAGACAGGCTGAAACTTCTCTCCCACTAGCCACAAGAGAGAAATGCTTGCAAGCAGCACAGAAACTATTTTAAGGGTAGTTACTCTCTGGAGCAGGTTTCCAAGGGAAGTTGTGGAATCCCCATCACTGAAGGTTTTTTAGAACAGGGCCGTCTAGGTTTACTGGGTCCCACCTCAGCACAGGGGGCTGGATTTGATGGCTTCTTGAGGTAGAGGGTTCTGTACACAGCAATTTAATCCCCTGATAAAAACCACCTAAAAATCATGCTCTCCCACTGAGGATGCTCCTGTCCTGCAAAATAGGTTTACCCTAACTTTTTATAATATTCAGAAATACTTTGTCCTTCCTGTTTAACATTATAAGCACTTCATTGGACTGTCAAAGATATAGCACTCTTGGCAAAGCAAGCAGTGTTGGTGTAAAGCTCTGCTGATGCTGTTGATAGAGATGTCATCCACTCTCTAACCTCCTCAGCAGACGTTTGCTTTAATAATTGTATTTTATCCAAGCCTGTGAGAGCTAGTCCCCTCTGGCGTAAATCGCTCAGGTGGTTTTCCACAACAGTTAAATACAAGTAAACATTAACATCTGCATTAGCTGGATTAAACATGCTCATCAGTCGGTTTAAACACTGCAGCAGCTCCTTGTGAATCACCACAAAGCACTTTTATTCACTGCCTGTGTTGTCATGGCTGGGGTGCTTGTGCTCTCTGCTATTTAATTCAGGGCTCCTTTCTCACACAGTTTCAGTAGGCTGCAAAGATGACACAGAGTCAAATTCATGATGGTCTTCAACAAAGTTCCCTTGTTCCTGTTACACCAGACTTTTTAAACTGTCTAATTCCCTTCCAATTTCTCATGTCTCCTTTCAACATCACGTAAGCATTCAAAGACTCCTCCAGATGCTTCCTCATACCAATCAATTCTTCTCTGGCCTGGACTCTTTCCTTATTGCATCCTTCTCTTTACTGATCAAATCACTCTGAACAACTCTCATTTGCACTTCTAATTGCAGTCACACTGAGGGTCTGTCTCTAGTACAGTCTGTCTGGTGAAGATGCTCTGTGCCAATGGGAGAAAGCATTAAAAAACTGAGCTCTGCAAGCGGCAGAAGCTGTGGCAGCAGGAGAAGCATTCCTGTCGACATAGTGCTGTGCACACGAACATTTATTCCAGAGATCACTTGATCATTACCTGTTCTGTTCATTCCCTCTGGGGCATCTGGCGTTGGCTACTGTCGGCAGACAGGACACTGGGCTGGATGGACCTTTGGTCTGACCCAGTCTGGCCATTCTTATCTTCTTATAACACGTCACTTGGGGTGGTTTATTCACATCCCTGAGCGACATAAACTACAGCAGCGTAACCTGTAGCGTAGACAGAGCCTGATTGTTGTGTATCTGTCTCTCTCTTTCCTTTCCCAAGTTTAAATAGGCTAACGCCAGTGCTGCCTTTTCTTTCCTAAGTCTGCTGGGTCTTGTAACAGCTCTTCATATTCCCGCCTTGCAGTCTGATTCTCTACTTCTTTCCCACGCCCCCTCCTGGAGGTAATGTACTCAGAGTTCCTTTGGCTAGTCCCTCCTGGGGCTATCTCAGAACGTGTCTCACCCAAGTCGTGTCCCTGTCACTTTCTCACAACCTCCTGTCCAAGTCTGTCTGCAAGACACCTACATTTCCTCTGAATCGACCATTTTCTGCCAATATACTCTCCGGTTCTTGTGACACAGGTGTGCTCTGTGCTTTAGATGTGTTTCTCTTTTTTTCAGAACTAGGAACTTCCCCACATATGCATATAAACCCAATAAACTCTCCTACTCCAAGCTACCTTTTATACTCTTTAATGAAGTGGCAAAATAAAACAAGTGTGCTACAACCTGGCTTTAAAGGTTTATTTTTGCGTATTAAGCAACCCTAGAGGTAAAAAATGTCTTACTCAAAACAGAGTTTGATTTCAGAAATATGGGAAATGAATTGGTATGATAATGTTAAACTCTACCATCCTACACATGAAAGACCATAGTACCTACCTTCGGCTGAAGTTATTCAATACACCAGTGCTCGATTTATTCTGACTTTACTAAAATTCAGATAGTTATACCGATACGATTTTTCATATTTAAGAAATAATGCCAAGCCAATAAGTCCAGGCAGTATTAAGTTTTAAGTTTATTTTGTTTATAATTGTGATTTTATGAACAAATGGCCAACTTTAGGTGTAATTGGCTCATAAAAGAGAGGGATTATGTTGTGACTATTGGCTCTGCAAAATGTACCCCTATCGTAAGCTTCAATAAACAGTGCGTGAAAGTTCATAAAATGTTCAATAACCTGTAATTTTTGCCACCTTGGCAAAAAAATAAAAATAGATCAAGTTGTTTGACATTGAATGTTATAAAAAGATACAAGAAAACCAGACAAAGAAACTGGATTGGTCTAAACCAAAAAGGCAACATTAATATAATCCAAGGACTGCTGAAATTACAGTTGTTAGAAAGAGATGCTGTCAGGGCCGTCCTTAGGATTTATGGTGCCCTAGGCAGGATTATTAAACTGGTGCCTCTGTGCCTGACTTGCTCCAAGCAACACAAACATAAGCTTACACTAAACTTGCCACATTCACGTTATTAAAACCAGTTTAACTTAATTAAGCCACTGTAATGCTGATGGACTAGCACTAAAGTAGCAGCACTATAGAAAAAATTCTGATTTGACAGAATGATGCAAATAATATAACTTTTTAAATTCGTCAACATTTTATTGGAAATTTACATGAAGAGGTATTGAAACAAGGATTTGTTTCTAATTAAAAGCAATCTTTCTGCCTTTTTTGGCTGCAAAATCAGTAATGTCATCATATGACAAAGACAAAGTGATGTCTTGTTTGATTGCAAGAACAGCAAGACCAGTCAAGCGTTCCTGACTCATTGTAGAGCGGAGCTTTAGTTTTGAGAAACTCTGTTCTCCTGATGCTCCTGCTACAGGAATTGTCAGTAGAATACGAGTGGCAATGTGCACATTAGGATATATATATCAACAAGTTTGCTGGTGTGAATAAACTGTACAATGTCCATCATTGATTTTGCATGTGGCAACACTGATGACAGTGTGCTCAATTCTTCGTACAGTTCAAATCCATTTAAATCAAAACTATCACTGTGCTTCAGGAGGCTCTCTAGGTTCTTGCACTTTGTCATTAGTTGCTCTTGTTTTCCTATTTCGTTGAATTTAGTCCCGCTCAGCCTGCTGCCAGCTGAGTGAATGGAACCCAGGCCAACAGTGGGTTGAGTGGCTCAGCTGGGGTCTCAGCCACCGACCTGCTTAGCCCGCTGCCAGCCTGGGGTTCCTTAGGGGTCCCCAAGCCAGTAGCGGGTGCTGAGTGGGGCTGGCGGCCAGGACCCTGGCTGGCAATGGGGCAGCAGCCAGAACCCCAGAGCATCAAAAATCAGCTGGCATGCCACCTTTGGCACATGTGCTGTAGGTTGCTTACCCTTGCTCTATACCAGTGGTTCCCAAACTGGGCTTTGCGAACCCCTGGGGGTTTGCAGAATGTTACAGGGGGTTCACCAGAAAAATGTCACTAATGGCGGCCAGAGGACCCCGGGCATTGGAGACAGCAGGTGGGACCCAGTTGCAGGGCAGACACTCATAACCCCAGGGAGAGTGGGGCAGGGCAGTTTGGGCTAGCAGACGGAATTCTGGCGGTCAGCGCGGGAGCCAGCAGCCCAAACCCCAGCACTCTGCATGGGGCTGTAGCCCAAGCCCCAGAGAGAGTGGGGCCAGGCAGTTGGGGCTGGCAGCCTGATCCGCAGCGTCACCCCAGTGCTCTGTTCGGGCTGGCATGCCCATAACAGGAAAGGTGGGCTGGTCAGTTGGTGGGCTGGCAGCCTGAGCCTCACTGTCACGCCGCCGCACGACTGAGCTTAGCAGGGAGAGCCGGAGGGACTAGTGAGCGAGGAATAAGACGGTGGGGTGGCGATCCAACAAACTCAGGAAATTTAAACTTAAATCCTGAAAATATTCATTTTTAGAGGGGTTCATGACAATTTCACAATTTAGTGAAAGGGGTTCGCAGCTGTTAAAGTGGGACCACTGCCTATACACAGTAAGAGAATGAGCATATTAAGTTGTTGGAGGGCTCCTATTGCAGTAACAGGGTATATGGAAAGTCAGTCAACTATTTTTGTTTCTCTGATGAAAACTGCCCACTCCTGCGCCCAACCAAACTGTCACAATAATTTGTCAACAACTTAATTTTCTGTTTTTGCTAAGATATTGATTTTTTTTTAAAATTGAATCAGATTGTTGAAAGTATTTTGCAAACAATTTGTTAAATGAAATCTCTAAATGGCAATGGCTTTATGGCTTGGCTCACCCCTCAGGCTGCTGGTCCAATAGCGCAGTAGAGGAGGAAATGGTGGAAAACTGCAGACCACCAAATCCACCTCTGGGTGCAGAGTGGCAACAGCAGCAGCAAACCCTCAGGTCCGATCACACACCAGTGGCCACACACAGCCCAACCGGACCCTGGTGGAAATAGCACGCATCTGATCTCAGGGACAGGGCACCCACGGAGCCACAGCAGCTCATCCTGCCCTGTGCAGCTCCGCCCGGGGGAGAGATACGCTCCCCAGCTAGAGAGATCAGATCCAGATGTCCTGATTTTATAGGGCCAGTCCCGATATTTGGGGCTTTGTCTTATATAGGCACCTGGTGCCTATATAAGAAAAAGACCCCAAAATTGGGACTGTCCCTATAAAAGTGGAACATCTGCTCACCCTACCCCAACCCCCTGTCCTGATTTTTTGCACATGCTGTCTGGCTTTCCCCAGCCCAGCCCTGTGTGACCATTCCAGTCCCAGCTGCCTGCCAAGAAGTGAGTTACTTTCACTTTTATTTCTCAGCAGGCAGCCAGGAGGTGGGGGGGAAGAGAAGGGTGCTCTGTGGGGGGAGGGAGAAAGGCGGGGTGCTCCGTGGGGCAGGGGGGAGAAGAATGGATGTTATGGAGGACAACAAAGGATACTGCCAGAGCCGCTGAGCCTGCCTCCTCACCCCGGGGAAAGAGTCACACTCACAGGTGATTTCCTTCCCCCACCCCTTCCGAGAGACCCCAGCAGCCAATCCCCTCCCTCAGACTGTGCTGCATTCCTCTCTCTAGGACTCAGCAGCCCTGCTCTTACATGGTCCACTGCTTCCCGTCTGTCCAGGCTCCAGGCAGAGCAGTGTCCTCAGACCTAGAGATGCCCTAGGTGACTGCCTACTCTGCTTATGGCTAAGGACGGCCCTGGATGATGTACAGCCAGAAGTTAATGAAACAAAATTGGGGTGACAGAATTGGTGGACAAAGTAATGAAGAAGATGAACTATGCAACCCACTTTTCCCCTTTCTGGGTTTCTTAAAAAGAAACATTGAAAAAACATCAGCTGTCTCCCTCATCTCCCATCCCACCTTGCATCCCAGCTCGTCTCAGTTCATCTCATCTTCTCTGACCCCCACCAGAAGGAGCAGATCAGATGGAAAGACTTTCTTCCTTTGAGGAATTTGTTTTCACCAGCGAGTGCTGAGAGTTGTCACATTGTCAAGGCATCCAGTCCCTAGCCCACCTGTGGGGATCCCTAATTACCAGCACCACAAAGGCACATGAGTTCCTGTCTCATCCTCTCCCATTGTGGTGGTGGTTTCTACCCCACCATTTAATCCTCCCAGCCTATTTCGTTCTTGGCTTTTCATCAAATCCTGAAATCAATGACGTTGCATTCATCCAAACCTGCATTGTCTAAGGAGAGGTTCCACCCAGATGATGGCCCTGACCAGACCATAACTAACCAGGGTCCAAGCAGCTTGTGTCATGGTCAACTTGCCAGCCAAAGCATTCACTAGTGATCCCGTGCCCCAAAAACATCAACAAAAACTGTATTTCCCCCCACCCCTGTTGTCTGTCCTGTCTCTCTTTCACCTTGGGTCTGTTTGTTCTTTAAGAACAGGACAAGTGAATGCCCTTCGGATAAAGATGGGGAGTAAAATTAACTTTTTCCTTTTCATCAAAGAAAAGTCACTGTGAAGGTAAGAGAGACTGATATACTGACTCCAAAAGGAATGCGGTTCTGATCAGGTGTGACTGTGTTTTGCATGATAACTCAGCCCCAGTTTCGTTGTAAATGCTTGTTTTAATCTCTTGTGTTCAGTCAAACTTCAGTTTGCATGAATGTTTTTGGGTGTTTGCTTTTTACTTTATATCAGGGTAGTTTTAATTCTCAGACATGGGGTTAGGAATGAAGGAACTACCAGACTCGATCAGAACAAGGTCCCTTTGGCCCAGGCTCCTGTCTCCAGCAGTGGTCAGTGCCACCTGCTCCAGAGGAAGGTGAAGAAATCCCATAGCAGGCAGTGGTGTGCAATATGTTTGGCACCGGCTCTGCTCCTGTAGGGTGAGGAGCTCAAGAGCTGCTAGGGGTGATCCCAGGAGGCTTGCAGAGACAATGAAGAAAAGGGGGACTGGCTGCATGGAAAACGAGGCCAAGCTGGCTGCAGTCTGTGCTGCAAGGGCCGGAAGAGAAGTTATGGTCAGGGCAAGCAGAGGCTGCCCCTGCCAGAGGCCTGGGTGGCTCAGCCATTTAGCAGGTGTGGGAAAAGACCAGAGGTTAAAGTACTGGCTCAAGGCTGTACAGTGAGTCTGTGTCAGAGGAGGGAGCAGAATTCGCACCAGCTATTCTCATGACTGATCTGAGCTCACCAGAGCTCTCTGCCACTGTGGGCCAGCTGAGAGAGACATTCTCCTCTTGCCACTGGAGGATTTACACAGGTGATGGCACTGGGAGTTGTCTCTACAAAATTGTCTGTGTCACTAGTTGACTCTAGGGAGTGTTTCATATTCTGCATATTGGGAATAACACAAGAGGGTTCTGTCGTTCTAAAACTAAACTGACTCGCCAGCCATGTGCACACAGACTGACTTCCAGTGCCACCTCCAATCTTCTCCATCCTGCCGCCTGTGCTCCTCCCTCCAAGTTTCATGCAGGTTTCTACACAGACCATGAATATGCTTCCCTGTGAGTGGGACAACAGGCCCAGAGGTAATATTTTCGTAGCATACCTTTTATCACGCACACTGTTGTTTGTTTTCACTCAGTCCCATATCAGTGTTGGCTTGTTGGTAGGGGTTTTATGGTCCATTTCCTCATAGCATGGGGTGGGGTGTCTTCGGCCAGGGAAGGGCTGAGGTAAATATAGTGCAATACAAAGTTACGTGGCTACCATAGATTTGCAAAACCCAGCAATAGCATTTCTGTGTCAGAGGTAAGAGGTGTTGCCCCAAATTGTCTCTGTCCTTCTGGGCAGCACTGTTGCTTTCTGGTCACTGCAGCACTTTCTTCAGTGCAGTGCTGCCATCACCTTGGTGAGGAGGAGCTATAACCAGCCAGTCTCTCAGCAGCTGGTGCTCTGGGCAGACACACAGGGCATTAGCCATGTTTTCTACCTTTTACGTTCCTCTGCTATTGTGATCGTGAAACGCCTCTTGCTGAACATGAAGGCCTCCTCCTTTGTGTCATATCATTGGAAAGAAACAGCCCTGTCTTTTAGCCACTGTGACCTGCCATTGCCTTGCCCAGAATGATTGTGATTCGAATACTAGAAATTCTTGGTTCTTCCACAGAGTCAGTCTGTTTGGGCTGCCTGCATTCAGCCAGGAGCACAGTCTGTCTGCTTGTCTCTTCGGTCAGTCTGCATCCAGGGACCTGCTTAGCCATGGAAAGGTGCAGTACGCAGGTAACAGGCACAATAGAAAACCTCTTAGCATGGGCTTATCTCTGTAGGCCAGAAGTGAAATGAGCAGGTTGCCATAGTCCCTCCCCAGTCTGAGTCATTGCAGCCTGTGGGCCAGATCCCCAGCTGCTGTCCGTGGGCAAAGCTGCCTGCATTGGAGTCCCAGGAGCTATGCATGACACCAGCTGAGCAGCAGGCCCTGTGTATTTCTCTGACGCATTCCTGTGCCGTCGTCTCCTGGGATGGCGTTATCCTTTCACATCACACATTGGTTTATTTTTCCAAGCATAAGCAGCCAACGTTGTAAGAGCAATGTAGCCATTGTTACACAGAGCAATTCTATGGTAGTGACAGCATTTTGATTTGCATAGCTGGTGCTTCGCTCTAACATGAATTGTCAGCATCCTGGAGTGGGACAGAGTTGACCTGCGGTCTATTCCCAGCTCTACCACTGAAAAGTCACTTCCCCATGCAAGGCCTCAGTTTCCCCGTCTGGAAAAACGTAAAATCCTTTATAAAATGCTTTGAGAGCTACCAATAGGAAGTGCTATATGAGAGCCAGGCATTGCTAGTGGCCTGGTGCAGTGCATTGGAATAGGTCGGGCTTTCATTTTACTTCATTGTAAATGGCATTTCTCTGCGTTGAAGTTCACTGGCAGCAGATCTCACTATCATACAATTGGATTATTATTATCTATATTGCAATAGCACCTAGAGACCCCAAGCAAGGGCAGGGCCCCTTTATCTGTAAAAATAGGTAAGGAGAGACAATCCCGGCCTGAACAGAAAAGAGTGGGAGGAAAAGTGACAGAGCAGCTAGAGCTGGAACTAGAGTTCTGCTCTTCATGGTCTCAAGCCAGTGTATGGCGACTGATTCCCGTGATCTCATTGTGCTGCTGACTCTCCATGGCGCTGAGACAGATATGGGCGGCTGGAGGAAGGTTTTTGGTTTGTTTTTTCCCCAAGAGGTTGGGGGGAGAGCACGTGTATAGGAATACAATTTTAGAATTTGGTCATCTAAAAATTCAGGAACTACCTCAGTTGCCAAGACTTATTAATGATGAACCAGGAGCCTTCTGCGAGGGAACAGAGGGGCAAAGTGATCATTATAAATGTGTTAGCGTGAGGCAGCCAGAAGGGGTCACAGGAATTCTGCAGATAGGCCAGAAGAGAGCAGACACTACGCATTGATCTTAGCTCCAGGGAGCCGAGAAGCGATACAGGAGGTTAAACTATCCACAAATGAAGTGAAGTTGGGAGTACAACTTCTCACCAACCAAGGGACAAGGCATTGCAGAGCTCAAAGGAAGTATGAGCTCCTTAGAGCGCTCACTGCTAGCAATGCCTAGACTGTAGCTCTTCAAGGCAGTCACCTCTGAGGTTGCCCCTGGGGGCCTGAGCCAAACCCAGTGAAATCACTCCACTGTCGCTCCATCAAATTCAGTGGGCTTTTGGATGCTGCTTTTGGTCTCTGGCCAAAAGTGACTTTTTCCGGCACATTTGAGCACAATCCCTGTGGCAGGTTTTGCCTGAGAAAAAGGTGAAGGGAAGAGAGAGCTCAGTGTTTTGAGCATTGGCCTGCTAAACCCAGGGTTGTGAGTTCAATCCTTGAGAGAGCCACTTAAGGATCTGGGTCAAAATCAGAATTTGGTCCTGCTAGTGAAGGCAGGGGTCTGGACTCGATGACCCTTCAGGGTCCCTTCCAGTTCTAGGAGATAGGTCACATTTTACACATGGCAAAAAAACATTAAACTCAAGGTACTTTTCAGGATATCTGAAAAACAGATTTTACCCTTAAAATGTTCTATGTCTGTAATGTGTATAGAATACAGGCCCTGGGCCACTAGAAGGAAATTAGTTGTGGGAAAGGGAAGTTTTGAGCATCTGGGGCCATGACCTGGTGCATTTGGAGTAGAAAACTGTTAACTTTTATGACAAAAAAATAAATCTCAAATCTGGGTGCAGCAAGGGTTCATTTTCATCCACTTTACTGAACTGTGAAATAGGAGTGTTCGATTTGGCATTATATTTTTAACTTATTGATTTAAGAACATGACAAAAGATAGGCAGAGTTTTCTAGTTTTAACCTCAGCTTTATGGTATTTAACATCCACCACTCTTCATGTCACCTCTGTTTTTAGCCTTGTCTTCAAGCTGCTAACGGAGCAGTATTTTTAATCCTGTTGGAATAACGCTATGCAAATAAGTTATCACCACACAAATGGTTTGTAAAAGAAAGCAAGCAAGGACACAGCTGTCTTGCAAAGTCATGATGTCCCTATCATTAGTGGTTTTCTCTGAAACTATCCCAAATCTGGGACTGTATTCAGCTTTTTATATTATTTTTTACCTGCGCTCACTGGTCTTCAGCTGAAGTGACCAAAAAGAGCATTTATTTAAAAAGCACTTTTTCCTCCAAAAATGAAATGGTAACACTTCAATTCCTTTGAAGGGTATCATTAAATAATTAATAATTAGAGCTAATCCTTGAGGTTTCACTCACTCCTTTTGCTAAATCTGTATTTCACATGATTGCTATGACCTAGGCACGCTCTTCAAATCTTCCATGTATTTCTGTGAGGTGCCCACCAGAGGGGGCTTCCGAGACAGTTATAAAGGTAACCAGACAATGAATTAAAAAGCCCCGTTGGGCTCTGCAGTGACTCAAAGGGTCCTGCTGGCGTCAGGGAAGTGGGACGACTATGCTGAGACCACAGCTGGATGGCCAAGGGCAGGCTCCTGTGCATTTTGGGAAACCAAAAGGTTTCCTCTTTCTGGTCCAACTAGGCCATGCGTCACCAGATCAACGCTCTGAAACGCCTCTGGCTATGTGTTCACCAAACAGTGCTGCAGGGCTCTGGTGCTCCTCCCCAGGCAGGCTGCTGAGGGCCAGGGCAGAAGAAACACCTAGCAGGGCCCTGACACACAACAAATGCCTCCTGGGACCCTCGCATCCCCATGCCTTCCAGTGGGCAATACCACAGTTTTAACCGAGTGCGTGAAAAATATCATAGGCCCAGATACATCCTTGGGCATGTTAATAAGTGTCTCTGGGCATTCCGAGTAATACTTCCCCCCTGCAATGCAATGTGTGCCCCGTTGTACCTAGCAGCCCTATGTACTCCAGAGATCACTTGCCCCTTGTGACATTGCACTCCATATGTTATATAAAAATATAAGTATGGATTGATGATGTAACTGGAATATGCTTCATGCAGAAGGTCTCGTGTAAGGTATCATTACAAGGCTTATGATCTACTGAGTGTGTTCATCCTATTTGTATGTATGTATCATTCTTGAGGCTAAAACTAGAAATATGAAGTATAACTCTGAGATCCTATTATAATTATGCAAGGTGTGGGTCATTGATGGTGGTTTAGAATCTTGAGGCTCCCATTGTCTAGGACAATTGACTGTACATGGCTCTGCTTACCTAAAAGTCTCCACTGCACAGGTGCGGGCCAGTCCTGGAGGAATGGAAGAGGGCTCATAGGACATGTGATCATGTCACCTGAACTGGAATCCATCTTTAACCTGGTTCTTTTCCATTTAGAAGGCGGGGTGGGAACCCAGAGCGAGACAGAGGACTCTCGCCTTGTGCCAAAGCTATAAAAGGGGGTGGAACAGAACAAAAAGGTCCCAGTCATGTGGAATCCCCTGCTTTTCACCTAAGATCCTGCTGGAACTAACAAGGTCTGTACCAGGGGAAAGGATTGGGCCCAGACTAGGAAGGAGACTAGTCTATGAAAGAAGCTTATTGGAACATCTCTGAGGGTGAGATTGATCTGTAATTGGTTTCTTAATATATTAGGCTCAGACTTGCATGTTTTGTTTTATTTTGCTTGGTAACTTACTTTATTCTGTCTGTTACATGAAACCACTTAAATCTTCCTTTTTATACTTAATAAACTCACTTCTGTTTATTAATTAACCCAGAGTAAGTGATTAATACCTGGGGACGCAAACAGCTGTGCATATCTCTCTATCAGTGTTATAGAGGGCAAACAATTTATGAGTTTACCCTTTATATGCTTTATACAGAGTAAAACAGATTTATTTAGGGTTTGGATCCCATTGGGAACTGGGTGTCTGGGTGCTGGAGACAGGTGCACTTGCTAAGCCATTTTTCAGTTAAGTCTGCAGCTTTGGGGGACGTGGTTCAGATCCTGGGTGTGTGTTGCAGCAGTCTTGTGTGTCTGGCTCAACGTGGTAGGGTTCTGGAGTCCAAAATTGGCAAAGAAAATGGGCTCAGAGGTAGTCCCAGCACATCAGGTGACAGTCCCAAGGGGGTCTCTGTGACCAAACCCGTCACACCCCTACAATGCAACTTGTGCCCCATTGTACCAAGCAGCCCTATGCACTCCAATGACTACATCCTACTAAATAGAAACGAATGCCCCATGCATCCTAATGTGAACAACGTCATGCTTTTAATTCAGTGGGGCCTGAGTTAGCTGCAGGTTTATCCTGAAGAGTTAGCATTAGCGCCAGGGTCAGGGTTAGGACTGGGACAGAGTGACAGGATTAATTAACACACCACTCCTCAAGGCAGTCACTTCCACCACCACCCAGCAATACATGTCCCAGCACAGTCAGACTCTGGCTCAACACAGTCACAGCAAGGTGAAAACTGAATTGTTTCCCAGAGGACAGAGCTCTGGGACTGCCAGATGTGTCAATCTGTGGGTGCAAGGGGGTAGGAGGTTGGAGTTGCATGAAGTAGGGGTGCTTTTTGGTGTCTGAAGGTGAAAGCCTAATGGAGTGTTGGTGTGTTATCAACAGCATGGCAGGCGATGTGACAGTGTCGGAGGATGCTGAAGATGTTTAACTGGTTATTTCCATGTGTTTAAGGTCTGGGATTGGGGGTGTGGCCTGAAGGAGCCTGGACCAGTTTGGGCTTAGGGTTAGATTCAGCATTAGCTGCAGTGTTGGGATTTGTTTGTGGCTGGAGTTAGAGGTAGGGTTGAGCTGAGATTAGAATTTGAGTGCTGGTTAGGGTAAGGATGAGTGTTAGGGGTTAAGAACCATCAGCCAGCTACAAACCACCTCCACAACTGTGCTGAGTGACCCAGGGAAGATGCAGTGCAGACAACACAACTTTCAGAAGGATTAGAAATCTCACTCCACAATAACCACTAAAGTGAGAGCCAGGCCAGCAGAGGACAGAGGCAGGGCCGCCCGGTGGGGTGGGGTGGGGAGGGGAGGGATTTGAGGCAATTTGCCCCAGGCCCTGGGCCCTGCAGGGGCCCCCACGAGAATATAGTAGTCTATCGTATTGCAACTTTTTTTATGGAAGGGGCCCCCGAAATTTCTTTGCCCCAGGCCCCCGACTCCTCTGGGCAGCCCTGGACAGAGCTTCCTCAGCAGGTAGCCCATGACTTAGGACTCTCTCCCACTAGAGTTGGGAATGACCACGAATGCCATCACCTCTTGGAGAAGCTAAGTTCTCTGCTCTAGCGCTGTCATACTGGCATCGTTCATTGTTACTGACATATATACGCAGCCTTCCCGCCCCTAGGGAGGGGGGAGAACAGTTTGCAGTGGAGCCAAATAGCACTGGAAGGTGCTGAGACACCACAGAGATGAGAGTGGTAGAAATGACCACATAGAGAGACAGACTGGCATGACAGGAACGTTCCTGGTGAGGAGTAAGTGGAGAACAGTGTGGAAAAGCCTCCACATCTTCAGGTTGCCGTAAGTTTCATCTGGAGCACAGTGTGCAGAGAATGGGACTTCATTTCATCAACCACGTTAGGCACTAAAGGCTGCCCATTGCCTGAGCAGGGTTAGCATCTTGCAGGATTGCCCCACGGCATCGTCTCTAAGAGCACAGAAATGGTGATGCTTGTAACCTTCCCACCCCCGGGTAGTTAAAAGCCCGGTTAAGGTGCAGATGCCTCGCCGGAAGACGGAATAACCTTTTTTCTGCAATCTGATTACTCTGTGTTGAACATACACAGTCTATTTCATAGCTGGTTTGTGTGATTCACTGTGTTACTCTAGTTATGGTCTGAAATGCCAATCTGCTCCTTTTGGCTTAAGAAACAGCTACATTATGAAAGAAAATAAAGCAGCACCCTGGTGAGATGCTGACATGAACACACAGGACAATGTTTGGTCTCTGACGTAACATGGACACATCAAACACAGCTGAAAAGAGAGTGTCAGGGGAAAAAAATCCCCTCCAGTAAAGTTCCTTTATGCTTGGCAAAGACTCCCCACTGCAGTCGCTGTACGAACAAAGTGACAAGCTGAACTAATGCGAGAAATTGACACTCAACATTCCATCTGTGTTTTGGCTTTTACTTGTGACAACACAGTGTGTGTCCGCACGTGTCTAGTACTGCACAAAAAATTTTAACTTCAGAATCGTTGTGCTAATTAATAATAGCCCCTAGCTCATCCGCCTTGTGCAGCTCTTCAGCGGCAGAGCTCAAAGTGCTCCCAGAGAAGGTCAGTATCGGGCCGTTCCTTAGCAACGCAGGCAGAGATGTGCCAACGTGAGGAGTGATTTAGGTGCCTGATTTAAGCCACCTGGAAAAGGCCTGTCGGGAAGATCAGGCCCCTTTTTAAGGCATCACATGTTGTGCACCCAGGTCAGTACTGAACCTCTCATGCTCAAACAGCAGAACTCAAAGGAATCGCTAGTTAAGGCCACATCATGATCAGTTCGCACCTGCCGCTGCTCACAATTGCAACTCCTGCCCACCAGTCTCAGCAGGAGGAAGGGGCTGTATCCACAGAGACGCTTTGCCTGGGAAGTGCTACACTGGGTTACCTTTGCCTCTGACAATGCTGACAACACAGAGTTAGTCCAGAGGCAGGGGCTGGGTTCTATGAGGTGCTCAGGCCCATTGGGAACTCAGGGCTCACAGCTCCTCTCAGGATCAGGCCCAGAGGGACTGACTAACACACACACCTCAACAACGAGCAGTGCCCGTGGTTATGTTAATGTTCAGCCGGGCTGTGCAGATGTCATTGCTAGCTCCATCCCAGTCCCATTGAACCTTTGCAGAGGTGCATCCGCCCAATGCTCAGCTGCACCCAGCCAGGGTGCGGAAAAGCCCCTCTCCCCTCCTGATACTGGGGCCCAGATGGCCCCTGGCATAACCCAGAGCAACCCTTCTTGTTAAAACTCCTGTGCTACCCATGGGAACAGCTCCTGCGGCCTGAGTCCCCCCAGCACGCAGCTCTCGGGATGAGTGCAGTCACCAGCCAAGCGATTTTGAGCCCAAATGGAGCGCTGGCTGGGTACCCACCCGATTTCCCTCTCCCAGCATTCCTGCCATGGTATGCACATGCTTTCTGAGCACCTTGGGCTGAATCAGCAAATGGCAGAACCTCCCAGGTCTGGGCTGATGCAGCATGATACCAAAATTGCAGTCTGCTGGGTAGAAGGCAAAGGTGAACTGAGGCTTAAGGGGAAGGATGGTTTGTACTAATGCACCGGATTTCGAGCTTACCCAGAGCTCGTCTTAGGCTCACAAGCTTGTCTCTCCCCACAGAAGCTGGACCTGTAGAAGCTACCATCTCCCCCGCCTTGTCTCTCTAATATCCTGGGGCCAGCACGGCTAACGCTGCCTGAAGCATAGAATGGCTGCGAGCTGGAACTGTATTCCACTGGAAAATGCAGCTCCTCAAACTCAAAAGGCTTCCTGACATTGGATTGATTTCCCCAGAATTTTGTTTAGGAAGAAAACCAGGGGGGAAATTCTGATAAAGTGAAAACATCACATTTCAATATGTTTGAACGAAACATTTCAGTGTTTCAATTTGAAATGGTATTTTCATTGTGAGTGTTCTAGTTTGTCACGTCACACGATACAAATTTAAAATAAACTCCAAATCAAAACAAAATGTTTCAATCAACCTGAAATGAAATTTTTTCAGCATTTTCTCTTGTGGAAAATTTTCAAATGTTTGTTTTCGTTCCAAATCTCAAAATCCTTTCTGAACTACAATTTCCATCTTTTGTGTTGGAGACACCAGAAGATCACAGTTCGGTTTGCAGAGCCACCACCAACTTCCTGTGTGTCTCCAGGCTTGGTTCCCCAGCTTTGAAATGGGGATTATACTTCACACTTTGCATGCAAAGTGGGTGAAGTGGCAGTCTTACCAGCAGTAACAATTCCTGATCTCTGAGGGCTGTTGTGACACTTAATGTTTGCACAGTGTTTTCAGAGCCTTGGATGGAAGGTGCTACAGAACAACGTATTTATTTATTTACTGGCCTATTGACTTAGCTCACCAACTATCCTTAGATTTCCTTATATATTAATAGGAGAAAAATACCAAGAAGCCTCAGTTTCCTGAGGCCACTTCACTGCTGTTTGAGAGCTACAAGGTGGGGGAGGGAATCTTTTATTGGACAAACTTCTCTTGGTGAGAGAGACAAGATTGCAAAGCCACAGAGCTCTTCTTCAGGGCTGGGGAGGTCACCGCTATTTTAGTATGTCTGGACAAGGGTGGCACAGTCACCTTGTGGAACTCTTTGCCAGAGGATGTTGTGAAGGTCAAGGCTATAACAGGGTTCAAAAAAGAGCTAGTTAAGTTCATAGAGGACAGGTCCATCAATGGCTACTGGCAGGGGCAGTGTCCCTTGCCTCTGTTTGCCAGAAGCTGGGAATGAGTGACAGGGGATGGATCACTTGATGATTCCCTGTTCTGTTCATTCCCTCTGGGGCACCTGGCATTGGCCACTGTCAGAAGACAGGATCCTGGGCTAGGTGGATCTTTGGTATGACCTAGTCTGGCTGTTCTTATGTTCCGAAGCCCTTCTCAGGATTTCTAGCGGATTTTTCTGAGGCATACCTGGCTTTTGTCAAGTAGACAGACATAAGCTTCAGGTCCAATTCCCAAATGTGACTGCCTAAAGATAGGCACCCAAATCTCTATTTAGGCCCTTCAGTAAAAGAGGGACAATGTTCCGTGCTACTGAGCAGCCTGCTGTTTCCACTGGAGTCAAGACAAGTTGTAGGGCTCAGATCCCCTGGACACTTTTAGGCAAGAGCCTAAATTGCAACAAAATGTTGAAAATTCAAAATCTGGGGAGGGAAGTGAGGGAAAACCAAGAACATTTTCATTGATTTTTTTTTTTAACCAGTAATATCACTGATAACATTATTTGAAATTTGACCATAACAGGGCAAGAATTTGTTTAAAAAAGCTCTGGTTTCCTCACTGACCGTTTTTTGTCTGAGGGGTTGGGGAGGAACCAGGTCTGGGGCAAGGGTCCTGCGAAAGAAGAGAAGATTTGTCCCAAAGACTTGATGATACAAAAGCCAAGGTGAATGTGGGGCTCCTGGTCACTCTCGACTCAAAGCGCTACGCTTTCAAACATGAATGAGTGGCGGGGTCTATCCCCAGATATTAGAGAGACAGGGTGGGGGAGGTGCTATCTTTTACTGGACCAACTTCTGGTGGGAAGAACCCAGCTTTCGAGCTTACGTGGGGTTCGTCTTCAGGTTACCTTGTCTCTCTCTAAGAAGCAGGGAGTAATTAATGTGTAAGTGCTGAATCACAGGGTACTAACCTAGCAGGGAAAGGCCAAAAAAGAACCAGTGGCTGGCAGCTGAAGAAAGCCAAATTCCAATTGGAAATCAGGTGCCATGTTTTTAAAACTATTTATTGATTTAGACAGTTTTAACAAGTTTACAAATCTTTGCCATTTAATATCAGAACCAACACAATCATTAGAACAGTGAGTTTTGTTCATAGAGAGATTATACAGGGAGATAGTCAGCAAGTCTTTCTGTTTAACAGCGTTACCATGGGACCATCGTTACAATACCTGTGTTGTTTCCAGTGACTGTGTGCAGTGAAATCTCAATGTCCACATCTACCATACCAGGCATGTCTAGAAAACATTAATATTCAAAAAAATGGATAGTTGTGCTGGGGATTTTCCAGGTGACTGTATTGTGTCTGAGTACTGAATAAAGGTAACCAAAGACGTAAATATCCGTCAGTCCTCTGTCAACTTTGCTGGGTCTGTAGCTGGTGTGGTAATTTTTCCATAGCCACAGGCTCCCATATTTTTCTGAACCATTCCTCTATAGTTAGGCTATTTTCCTTTTTCCAGTGAGAGGCTAAGGCACAAATGTTTAACATGGAGGGTGATGAACCACTGGCACAACCATTGGCACAAAGTACCAAAGGAAGTGGTGGATTTTCTGTCTCTTGATGTCTTCGAATCAAGTCTACATCTCTCTGGAAGATCTGCTTTAGCCAAACACAAGTTACTGAGCTCAATATAGGGGTGAGTGGGTGAAATTCTCTGGCCTGTGCAACACATGAGGTCAGGCCCACTGAGCTAATGGTCCCATCTGGCCTTAACTTCTAGGGATCTAGAGATTTGCTCAGCATTACGTTATATTTAACAAAACAAGACTCAGCTGCTATGATCGAAATAGGCACTCTGAGAACAAGGTGACTGGCAATTGCCTTGTTTGTGTGTGTATATCATTTGAAACAAACTACAACCACACGCATTTAGTGAGGGGGGGTTGGCATATATTTGTGCTGAACCCCATACAAAGGTTAGGCACAAGCCTCAGGAGAAGATCCTCTCCTACCTTTCCCCACGCTGTGCTATAGGTAGAATATGTACCATGTCTATTGGTCTTCTGAAAATCAGTGGGTGCCATCAAGTGTTTCTTGATCCAATTACAATCACAGATCTGGTTAAAGTCAATGGGTGACCTAAGGCCCCTTTCTGACATAATAGGAGGAGCAAGTAAGCCCCTTTGAGTTAGTGAGCTACAAACAAAGGCGGACCTGCCCAAGGCACATGGCAGGTCACAGCTCAGATGTGTGGCCTGAGTTACATAAGAATGGCCATACTGGGCCAGACCAAAGATCTACCTAGCCCAGGATCCTGTCTTCTGCCCCAGAGGGAATGAACAGAACAGGTAATTGTCAAGTGATCCATCCCCTGTCGTGCATTCCTAGCTTCAGGCAAACAGGGGCTAGGGACACCATCCCTGCCCATCCTGGCTAATAGCCATTGATGGACCTATCCTCCATGAATTTAGCTAGTTCTTTTTAACCCTGTTATAGTCTTGGCCTTCACAACATCCTCTGGCAAGGAGTTCCACACGTTGACTGTGCATTGTGTGAAGAAATACTGCCTTTTGTTTGTTTTAAACCTGCTGCCGATTCATTTCATTTGGTGACCCCTAGTTGTGAGAAGAAGTAAATAACACTTCCTTATTTACTTTCTCCAGACCAGTTATGATTTTATAGACCTCAAGCATATCCCCCCTTAGTCGTCTCTTTTCCAAGCTGAAAATTTCCCGTCTTATTACTCTCTCCTCATATAGAAGCCGTTCCCTACCCAATGCCAATTCAGGAGCTAAGAGACTGGTTTTGCATCTGTGTGTGTTGGCGCAGAAAACCTGGAGAAACAGTGGTGAGTGTGACCCCAAGAGGAAGCAGAGTGAGAGGACTTTCTGGGCACAGAGCTTGCCAATGTGGCAGACTTGGGGATTTCTGAGCAGGGAAATTACCTACTGCGGCTTGTTTCTACCATGTTCAGGGGAACAGGGCTTGGGGCACATTGCCTGTAAATTGCACCAGGAATGTACCTGACTCGTAACACTGATGTTTCCGTCTACTGGAAGCAACCCTGCAAGGGCCCAAACATTGGCTAACGGTCTGGGCCAAAGGGACAACAGTACTTAAGAGCAGTAGGCTCCTGCTTAACTCAGCAGCAGCGAGCTCTGTCATCTTCTTCACGATGCTGTCAGGGAGGTGACATGAGCAGCCTCTGCTCAGGATGACTAGGAGAGGATGCTGGTTGCTAAGGAGAGTTAAATTGTTCTTTTCCCTTCCCTGCTTGGCATCAGCCCCCCTGCTGCAGAAAGGGCGGAGGCAGGAGCCAGCAGAACAGGGCTGCTTCAGACTGCTGTTAGCTGGTCTCCCTGAGTGCCGCAGGGCTTGTGATCCCCACAGCCGATGCAGCTGGGTGAGAAAGGTCCAGTTGGTGACCCTGCCTGACACAGAAACGCTTTGGGTAGAGAGCTGACGCATACGGCTCTAAGCAGCCCCACTGGGTTTGACGCCATGCGCAGCCCTCGATCCGCCTCCTACTACTGCCTGAGCTAAAGTATTCCGTGTCCAGACCAGCAGCACTAGCAGGCTCATTCCCTTTCTCTGGGGCTCGGCCAGCAGGAGGAGCCAGAGCGCCCAGCCCCTAGTTTGGGTGAGGTGGTCAAGCTAGAGCTTATTTTCCAAAGTATAACGTAGCCCTGCAAAGGAACCTGGCCCCCAGGCAGGTGGAGCAGGGAGCTGCTGAGCCCTGCAGGAGCCTGTTAGCTCTGTTTCCAAAGCAAACCTGTTCTATGTTCGCCCATCCTGTCCCTCCCGCCCTCCTTTTTAGTGCACGGATGAAGCTATTGCAGCAACTTCTTTCTTTACAGCTTTGTTTTTTCTCTGTTCATTCTTCCCTGCAGCGATAATGTCTCTGTGACTCAGAACTCCCACCCCAAGAGTGACTGAGGGCACATCGGCGTATTAATCGTACAAAACCTGAGGGCGAGGCTCCGGCACGCCTCTCAGAGTAACCATTCTTGGGATTGCAGTGCACGGCTCCTAGCAGGTGAACATACATCCCTGATCTCGGGGCAGGGCCCCAAATAAAGGAATGCTTTATTCTGCAGGAGGTTGTGCCACATACTTGTCATTACTGGTCACAGGTAGGGCTAAGTAGCACTGGTTATAAAAGCCCAGGGAGCCACTTTTAGCCACAGTGAGCTGAAGAATGCAATCCCTGCTTGTCCAGTGACCTCGTCCTACCTGCTTGGGTTCTGCTGGGCTCAGGGCCAGGCCCAGGGCTTGGGGAGGAGGGAGAGGACGACATGGCAGCAGCCCATCCTTTTGGTCATTCCCAGCTCTCGGACACCTGATTCAATAACCACTCTTAGGCCTCGTATTGGCTCTTTGGCTGGAAGGGGGATTTGGTGTTTTACAAGCTGACATGCCGCAGCCCTAATCTCAGGGCTGCATCATTCTCTCCCATGGCGGACCAGGCCTGCTGCTTGTGCAAACATCCAGGCTCGAGCTGAAAGTGCCACACGGCTCATGCTTCCTGCTCCTGGGGAGCTGCTCAGAGGAGCAGCAGTGGCTGTGGGACCCTTAGGTCTGCACTAAAACTGCCAGACGGGCATGCACAGGCTGGCTCCCTCAGCCTCATTGCTAGTGGTGCCTGAGGGGTTGATCTACGGGGGCAGCTCCGTGAGGCTGACACACCGACAACATGAGTCAGACCCATTTCTGTGTATGCACAAAAATGGCTGCCAAAGCCTGTCCCACTGAACATGGAAGAGCACAGCCAGCAGGGTCCTTCTGCAGCAGTCCCAGGTCTGTCAGTCTGGCCAGCTCCGTGCCCAGGATACCCTGGTGCTATCTGCTTGCACACATGGTCACACCCACCATGCCTGCACAGCCAGCCTAGCCGCTGCTTGCACCCAGAGACACCCCCCACCCCCCCATGAATCTACGGGGGTCAGCCCTGGCCCGACATGTCGCGTTGCCTTGGATGGTGCCACCTGCTTTGATAATGGGGCTTGGTCGCACCTGCCCTGGAGGAAACGGGGCGGGGGGGGGAGTGGAACAGGGACGGGAGGCTTGGCACACCCACTGGTTTCAATGAGGGCTGTGAGCCAGTAACGGCATTCAGCAGGACGTGGCCTAAGCGCTGAGGGAGCCTTGCACAGATGCAGGTGACGACTCGCTCGCTGCCCTGAGGTGCTCACCAGCCGAGTGCCTGACCCTACAGGCTGTGCCGCATGCGGGATTGCTGTAGCCGAGCCACATCCCATTCCCAGCAGCAGGAAGCCATGTGGAGCCGGGTGTCTGCCCATGTCCCACCATCTGCAGGCTGAAGCTTATGCCCAGACTTAGCCCTGTATGTAAAGCCAGGACCCAATGGGAGCAAGGAACAATGTTAAGATCCTGCTGGGAGCTGCGTGAGATATGGGCGCAACGCAAAGGTGTCTTTACCACAGCTGGAGAGGAGAAGCTGGATCAGTGGGTAGAGGTGTTTTTCACGAGGGACAGGAGAGGGGCAGCAGGTGGTGCATTGTGGGGTCAGGGGGGGCACAGCAATGCAATCAGTAGAGGACAAGGTGCAGCCCGCAGGGGGCTGAAGCTGGTGACTGCTGCGGGGGCTGCAGAAGGGTCTGGCTCTAGGGCTGATGCCTGTGCTACAGAGGCAGGGAAGTAGCACAGGACGCATAAGCCGGCTGCTCAGTGGGAGTCACAGGTGCCGGGGCTTGGAAAGAAGGCCGAGGGGCCTGTGCGCATAGTGCTGGGGGGATAACGGGGCAGGGCGGGTGGCGGGGCTGGAAGGGACTTGCCCTGCCACTGAACGCATTTCAATAGCAGGCGTGGCACCTCACTCACTGCTGTATGCATAGACCCACCCTGGGGCCAGCCCAGCACTGGAGCGCCAGGGACAGTAATATGCACCAAGTGTATAAGGTACCTTTTCTTTTTTTTTTTTTTTTTAAGCAGCTTCATGAACTGTAGCACCCAGCATCAGCACTCTGCAGCATATCAGCAAGTCTGCCTCTGCCTGGGGCCCAGCCTGTGAGCCCCTCTAGACTAGATGAGCATGTTTAGTTTAATGTCAAGGTGCACAGTTAGTGCGTTTAGTCACTAGTCACACACATTGTCTATACATAGTGGTTGTGAGGGCACGTGACGCCCAGTGGCACCATTGCCCATGGCCGTGTCTGGATGTGCCAGGCTGACCTGGCTTTTGGGTGCCAGACATACTGTGCAGCGGCAGTGAGCAGCTGTTGGAGTGGGCATTATGAGTCTTCGTGCTCCACCTTGAGCTCTGAGTAGAGCCAATTCCTGGGGTCAGGGTACAGGGCCTCCCCTGGGCACTGCATTGCACGCTCTGGAGCAGTGCTAGCACTTGGCAGCTATGGGGCACTGACGTCAGACTGGCACACTTCAGCCTCCTCAGAAAGCCCCATCTGGCACCACTGCCATACGGCAGGGCCTGGTGCAGCACGTCCTGCTCCACCCACCAGCGATCCACAGCACTGAGGGCTGCCAGACAGGCCCTGTTATCAGCAGTGCCCAGCACCGGCCCACGCTCTGCTAGTGACCCACAGGGCCCAACCCCACAACGCACACTGCTGCGTCCCCAGGTGCGCCAGCCAAACGCTGCCCCGGGGGCAGGAACCCGCTGGCTGCCTGCCTCACAGCCTTGGGGGAGAGTAGTGCCAAGCTGAGCTGCTCCAGGAAATGGGCAAAGCACGCGCACGCATGCACGCGCACACACACACCATCCCAGCCCACTCCCCAAGCACCAACACCATTCACCGGCATTCTCTAGCTCAGAGCCCAGCTGCTCAGGGTGCCCCTCCCCGCCCCCAATAAGGCTGGAATGGAAATGCTGTGCCCCACCCCCTGCGCTCACCCCTACACACATACCCAGAAGAACGGGATGGGGGTGGGGGTGGGAATAAGCCCCAGAAGCAGCAGTGCTGGAACTGGGCACAGGTGTGGTCAGACCTGAGGAGGGGGACAGAATTGCCAGGCAGAAGACAGGAAGGTGGAGGGGGATGATCATCTGCAGTGGTGCTGGGGGGGCCAGTCTCAGCTCACCCTAGTATTGCAGGAGAGGTGACAAAACTAACTGGCTCCATACACCATGTCCAAAAATGGGCTGGCTTGCGGGGTTTGGTTTGTTTTTTCAAAAACGAATGTATCCTATTCGGGGGGGGGGGAAAGGGGCGGGGAAGGGAGGGGCGCTGACCTTGCTCCTTGCAGCGTTGGGCTTGGCCGTACTGCACCATGCGTGTTAGAACTGGGCCGCCCCAGCTCTGTGCGTGCCCAGCCAGGAGCACCGCCAGGGTTTTTGGCGCCCTAGCCGGGGGTCCTTCCGCGCTCCTGGTCTTCGGGGCACTTTGGTGGCAGGTCCCGGAGCAAGTGAAGGACCTGCCGCAGAATTGCTGCTGCCAACTCAGAGCGCGGAAGGACCCCCCCCGCCGCCGAATTGCTGCCGAGGGTGGCAAAATGCCGCCCCTCCAAATCCTAATGCCGTAGGTGACCGCCTAGGTCGCCTAAATGGAAGCGCCGGCCCTGTGCCCAGCTCACACTGTGTGTGGGTCCGCTGGCCTGCAGGGCACACACAGCTGCTATAACCAAGTGAGGGCCTCAGCTGGGTCTGGAGCAGGGCAGGGGCTGTGGGCTCCACCTAGCTCACATGATGGAGCTGGGGTGGGTGGGGGGTCAGCTGAGCAAGCAGCGTGTGCTGGAGCCGATCGAAAGGCACACTGAGGGTTGGGTATAAGACTCTGTGGTGAATATCCTGCATGGAGTCCTAGCAGAGCCCATGGGCATACCCAGGGTGGGGTGCCTTGGGGATGTGGGAGCTGCTGCCTGCCCAGCTTGCAGAGGTTGGGCCACTGGTACCTGGGGGTTGTGTTATTTTTCAGCTGATTGTGAGCTGTGTTTATTAAGAAGACGGGGCCTGAGGAAAGGACAGCATTGTGCTGCGTCCACACAGAGGCTGTGTTGCTTTGGGATGCGCCTTGGAGGTGGTGATACCGAGGAAAGCGGTTGGGGACATGAACTGCAAGATTGGGCATTATTTCTGGCTGTCCTGGCTGGCAATTCTGCCCCCAGCCAGCAATTCTGCCCCCAGCCAACCCAAACAGCTGCAATTTGTTTGCTTTGAGTGCTATGGCTGATACCATGGCTGACTGAGCCTAAAGCTGGCTGAGGCGTAGCCCAGCCAACCAAGGGTTTGGGATGCGTGTGAATGAGCTGGTGGTGCTGCAGGACTCAGAGACTGCGCCCACTGCCTGTTGCTAACGTAGGAGTTCTGGTCGCTCCGTGACTGCAAGCAAGCCTGGAAAGGAGCCATCTTTTCCTCCATACACCTTGGGAGGTGCCTAGACCTTCTGCTGTGCTCATCCCTTCCCTTGACCCCGCCAGATCAGCTTACTGCCGTGTGTCACGGCACAGTGCACATATGTCATAGGAAGTAGACCAGCTCCACCAGGAGACATTGGGTGCCCCACCCCAGAATAACCTATAGACACATGGGTCTTGGGTCCAGGCTGTGCTCCAAATCAGGCAGGGTGGAGATTTGAACCTGGGTTTCCCACCTCCTAGGTGAGTCCCCAGCCAGTAAGTGCTATCAGGGGGGAGGGGCAGCTCTCGCTTGCAAGAGGGGTTGGCCTGGCTTCGACACCTAACTCGAGGGGAGGGTTCATGACCCAAGTATCTCCCCCACCTGGAGTTAGGGCCTAACCTGTCTCCTCGGCATTTCCTATTGGCTAGCTTGGCTGGCTTCTGGGAACCCCTTTTTAGACACCTGACTCTCCCTCATGCATTGTACAGGAGCCCTGGTGCCCAGCTCAGGGTTGTGAACTCCCTTAGGCAGCAGAGTATCTAAAAGGCACCTAAATCCCCCTTGTGGCTCTTATCCTTAGGAGCCTAAATCCCATTGACTTTGTTAGACTTACTCAGAACTCCACTGGACAGATGGGCTCAAGGTGCTTGCGCTACCTCACTAAAAATAGCTGCGTAGCCATTCAGGGTGGAGTTCCAGCGCCACGGCCGAGGGAGAGAGGCAAGTTCAGAGCCTGAGCTCCAGCCCAGGCCGTGGTGCCCAAGCAGCTATTTTTAGCGTGTTAGTGCGAGTCCAGGTGTGATGAGCTGGGCTCGGAAACTCACTGCCACGGGCTGCGCAGACGCACCCTGGCTGGCAAAGTCACTTTCCAGAGTCTACCTATGTATCTTTGAGCAACGTTAAGAGTTAATCACAACAGCCCTAGTGTAATCGCATTAAATTCTCTGCAAGGATTATGAAAAGATGACACAGACAAACATTTTTGGAATATCCATGGCAAACTTTTTTTTTTTTAATTAGCTATACAGTATTTGTAAATTTCAAATGATTTTCTTTGTGAATTCTTCCTAATGAACAAATCAAACAATTTGTTTGAGAATAGTTTATTATCCCTATTGAGGTGATCATTATTTTAAAGTTAGCCTACAGACTACACAGCACACCATCTAAGTAATCTTCCCTCATCTGATTAAGACAACAGTAATTCTTGGGATGTATAATTTGCTCTCTTAACTCAAAAATATCCTTAAAGTTTGCAAAAATTCACATTGCAATGGGAAACAGGAACAACTATTCTGCTTCCCTGGGGAGCAAAGTGAAGAGAACGTTTACAGTGACTGCCTGAAATACTGTTCTGTTACAACAGATGTTAAGGAAAAACTTTATGATGAATAAATCTCAGAGCTGTGTTTCTATGTACCAGGAGATTTGTACTGGGTCTGTTGCTGTCTGGATCAAGAAGAGAAAATATTTTGGTTAAAATTCAGGTGCCTAAAATTAAGCACCCAAATACAGCTTCAGGTGTCGAACATTAGGCAGCTAAGTTTGAAAATGTGGCATGTATCTTTCAGAGTGTCAGGATTCTGAGTCGTTAGACCCTGTTCCTGCTTCCATTAAAGTGAGTGGCAATTGGCCTATTGGCATCAGTGTGTCAGAGCAACACATATACGTATTTGTGACCTTAAAAATGCTGATGTAGCTTGAATTATTCTGTTCAATGTGGTGAATTTTAGTAATTCATGTATCTGCTTCTTTTCCACTCTCGCTCCCAGTGTTGAGAAAATAACAGAATATGTCACTCACTTTTCTGGCTGTCTTGCCTAAAGAGCCAACAGACACTATCGACTTTCTTTGACAACTGCTACAGAATATGGCCCTGATCCTGCAAGCAGATCCCTGCAGCTTTGCAGAGCCCTCATGAAATCAGTAGAGCTCTGCATGGAGCTGAATGCTGGATCGGGGCCCATTTGAGCTACTCTGCATGTGGTTTATGTAAAATTAAACAATCCCCAAGGAAGTGAAAGAGAGAGGAAGGCAAAGAGATGGGCCAGTGGTGAATGATGGCATTATCTGTAGAGCCCAGGAATGAATCAAGGTACTCAGCTGGGAGGCTTTCCTTTGAAAGTTTCATAGCGTTTGAGGTTAAAAGAGACCATTAGAGCATCTAGTCTGACCTCCCTGAATTTCACAGGCCAATTAATTTTCACCCTGATACCCCGATATTAAGCCCAAAGACTTGATTTAGACTAAAACATTTCAGTCCTGAGGAGGCTAAGCTGTTGATACCAAAGTTCCACCACAGCCCGAGGCTCCCTTCACTGGCAGGGGATTGAGAGATGCCCTTGATTCATTCCAACAGCTGGCCCAGTCCCAGGGAGATGGGACAAAACAGAGAGAAGTAAAGCAGGTTCCCAGTTCCCTACAACAAAACTGTGTCTGACTTAGAAGACATCAAAAGGAAACCATTTTGCTGAAAAATAGAAATCTCCAGGCAGATTTTTTTCTTCGTTGTCATGGTACCAAGTACAAAGCAGCGTATAGTAGTCTGTACATCAAAGTATTCCGATGTAAGACAAGCAATCGTGTGACGACATATGCTTGGATCGTAACTTGGAAGGTTGCTCAAGATGGATTCCTTAAGGCTTAGGGGAAGCTCTGGAGGTTTTATGATGATTTCCATCTCAGCAGAGAGAACCCTTCATGGATCACGTACAGCAAGGTGGCTAAAAATGCAAATACCTACAATGGAAACAAAGCTGGAGTCAGGTACAGTTAATTGCTAAAGGGTATTGTTTGTTGACTGTATATTTAAATTTGCCCATTCAGCAGTACTTATTTTAACCAGTACTGTACTTGTGTACAGTACTGTGGAGTACTGTACACAAAAGCAGTGACTCCATTCCAGAGTTGCTAAGGGTAAGATTTTCAAAGTCACCTAAGTGATTTAGAATCCAAGTGTCACTGAAAGTCACTTAGGCTCTGAAGTGCAGAAGTCACTTTTGAAAACTGGGCTTAAGTTTTTGAGTCACTTTGGTGCTTTTGAATCAGTTTCCCTGATCCTCACAATACTATTTGTGAGCATCTCAGGCCAGGTCTACACTACGCGCGAAAATCGATTTTAGATACGCAATTTCAGCTACGAGAATAGCGTAGCTGAAATCGAATATCTAAAATCGATTTACTCACGCGTCTTCACCACGCGGGATCGATGTCTGTGGCTCGCTATGTCGATTCTGGAACTCTGTTGGTTTTGGTGGAGTTCCGGAATCGATATAAGCGCGCTCAGGGATCGATATATCCCGTCTAGATCAGACACGATATATCAATCCCCGAGCAATCGATTTTAACGCGCCGATACGGCGCGTAGTCTAGACGTGGCCTCAGTCTCTGGTGGCGTCTCACACACTTTTACCCTTTCTCAAATGGCTGCCGTCTGCCATTTCTTTCAATGGGGCTGAAGCCACAGCTGGCCCTCAGTTAAGATGGCCACCATGTTCCCCAGGATCTTTGCAGGTAGAAGAGAAGCTGGCTCAAGTAAAGATCTTCACTGGCTTCTACTGTGCTCAGCAGGGATGAAGGCCCAGCTGGGCTTAAGGAAGGTGGCCACTTGGCCACAGACCACAGCACTCAGTAATACTATATTGAAAAGATGCTAAAAACAGTGGGCATCTGAGGAAAGGGCGAGCTACTGTACTGGATATGAATGGCCTGGATCCCAGAGTCTTTTGGAGTTTGACAGATGGGGATGATTAAACTGCTCATTGTCACAGTGAGCGAGAGAAGGGCTCTCCCCCTCCCCCTCATGGAAGTGCTGGGTCTGAGCTTGTCTCCCAGGCCATTCAGCTTTCACTCCTTGTACATTTTGTTCACCCCTCCACTGTGAAAGCTATTTGGTACTTACCACTGCTGCAATATCTTCCTGGTAAAGTTTAAATGGGAGAGTCTCATGGGCAAGGATGGTGGCATGGGCTTGTAAAACAGCAGCACTCAGGTAAAACAGAGCAGCCATTGAATGATAGAAAGCATCCTAGAAAATAATAATAATTAACAATCACTTCCAAAAATACCACTAAAGTCAGAGACAGAAGGTACTGTAAAAAACACACACACACTTTCCCAGCAGAGCGACAAAAGCACTTTGGGCCATATACAACTAGTTCATTTAACTTGAGCCTCAGGCCAAAGTGGTTTGTGCAAATGGGATTCTGTCCAAGTTTGGCATTTTGGCAAATATATTTTGACAGAAAGGAGCTGCATTGTGACCCAGATCCTCAAAGATAGTTAGGTGCCTAACTCCCAATGGGCCACTCCCAATGGGAGTTAGGTGCCTGGATACTTTTGAGGATCTGGGTCTTCGCATCTGAGCCTGGCCTGTGACTAGGACTCCTAGGTGCTACAGTAATGCAAACAATAAGTAAGAGAGCAGATGGGGGGACTCAAGGTGTCATAAACAGATGGTTAAGGGTTAATGTCTCTTTTACCTGTAAAGGCTTAAGAAGCTCAGTAAACCTGGCTGACACCTGACCAGAGAACCAACAGGGGGACAAGATACTTTCAAATCTTGGTGGAGGGAAGTCTTTGTTTGTGCTTTTTGTTTTGTTCGTTGTTCGCTCTTGGGGCTAAGAGGGACCAGACGCACATCCAAGTTCTCCAAATCTTTCTGAATCAGTCTTTCATGTTTCAAAATTGTAAGTAGTAGCCAGGCAAGGCGGATTAGTCTTATGTTTGTTTTCTCAACTTGTAAATGTGTCTTTTTGCTGGAAGGATTTTTACCTCTGTTTGCAGTAACTTTGAATCTAAGGCTGGGATCGGGGGGGGTCCCTCTAGTCTATATGAATCTGAGTATCCTGTAAAGCATTTTCCATCCTGATTTTACAGAGATAATTTTTACCTTTTCTTTCTTTAATTAAAAGCTTTCTTTTTAAGAACCTGATTGATTTTTTCCTTGTTTTAAGATCCAAGGAGTTTGGCTCTGTGTGAAGCCTCTCAAGGCAACCCAGGGAGGGGAAAGTCTAGGGGGGGAAAGGAGGGGGATGGTTAATTTCTCCTTGTTTTAAGACCCAAGGGGTCTGGGTCTGGGTTCCCCAGGGAAGGCTTTGGGAGAACAGAAAGTGCGCCAGGCACTAAATTCTGGCTGGTGGCAGCCTACCAGATTTAAGCTAGTAATTAAGCTTAAAGGTGTTCATGCAGGTCGCCACTTTTTGTACCCTAAAGTTCAAAGTGGGGGAAAAACCTTGACACAAGGCAAAATCCCCAATTTTCCATAAGGTTGTGGTATATGGAGGCTGTTCTCCCCATGTCACGCCTGTGTGGAAGACCACTCGGAGCAGGCCTCATTGCAAGGGAGCTGAACTTGCAGTTACTGCACACCGTGCCCTTGTGCTGAGACAACAAACAACGAAATCAACAATCCCAGTGGTACCACATCTCTGCCACTGTAGCCACGCTGCCTGCCCTGGGCAAGGGAGCACATGTGCTCCTGGAGTGGCACAGCTAGACTGGAAACCAGTGTCACGATTCCTCCTGTGCTGAGGTGCTAGTGGGCAGCATGTAAGTTACTTCACCCGTACCTTGCACACATCCAGATACCCTAGCGGTGGAGACAGGGCTCTCCAAACTCCCCGTCCTTCTCTACCCCCTCTCTGGCTTGCAGTGAAGCTTATCAGGCCAGCGTCCTTGCTGCCCATCCCACAGCTGGAGTCATCAGCTGAGCAGGGTATCATGGGGGCAGGGGGCAGAGACAATCTAGCCCTGTGGAGGTGAGACTTGACTGGAAGGTAAAGTGTAGCCTTGGGTTAGGGAGTGAATTCCTGTACGTAATGAGCTAAGCTTGCTAGAAAGGAAGAGAAGATGGGGATGGACCGAAGGCCCAGTGACCCCAGGCAGGAGCAGAGCAGTTACGTCCCCATCCTGACACTGTCTTGAATGGTACAAGGGCCTGGCTAATATGCTGCCCCGTGTGCCAGGGGCCCAGGAGGGCATGGCCCATCAGTACAGGGCTATGGCGGGAGGGGCAGGGTCTGCTGCTCTGCTCTTGATGTGCCGTCTGGTGCACAATACTCTCCAGAGCCCAGGTGCCATCTTGTCTTCTTCCACAAACAACTCCTGAGGAGACTGGCTCCACCCTGCTCAGCTCACCATCATGGAGGACCTCTTCATCCCACCTCCCAAGCCACTGGAGGAATGTTCCAGTGGGGAGGGAGGAAGGGAAATTTGGGATTATTAGATTTTCTAGGCCACTCCTGAACCATTGTGTCTGAGCCCCTCACAACGCCCCTGAGAGGGAGGGAAGATCCCTGTTTAAACAGATGGGGAGACTGAGGCAAAGGGATTTGCCTGAGGTCATTCAGGGAGTCTGTAGCAGACCCAGGAATAGAACTCGAGTCAGAGCAGAGTGCTAATCGGAATTGCCATCCCATGGGAAGTTCTGGTATTTCAACTCCTTCTCCCCCGCTGAATTGGGACAAAGATGAAATATTGAAATTTTCCCCAGAACAAGTTTTCAAAACAATTCATTTTCGAAACAGCAAAAAGTTGCATTTCGGTTTGTTGAACTGACCCCTAAACATTTCACTTCCAGTCAGTGCAACATTAAACTGCATTACCTCATGGGAGTTGTAGTTTGGGCATCTCAGGCCTCCATTCTCCCCAATGGGCTGAGCTCCTCAGCCATACTTCATCTTCCATGATGCACCTGAACTCATGTGTCTCACTTGGTGAGCCATGTGGCTCTGTCAGAGGAGAACCTGTGCTGCACCATGGGAGGTGTAGGCTAGCCAAGGAGATCCGCCCATAAGTGAACGGGGACAGGAGCAGTTTGAATTACAGTTCCCATAGGGCAACGGCATCACCATTGGGAAATGCAGTTTAGTGGTGAATCGCCCAAAGCAAAATATTTTGTTTTGATTTTCCTGGCAGAAAATTGAAAAGTTTCAGCAAATTCAAAATTATCTTGTGGAAAAATTTAATTTTGCAGAACCTATTTCCTGTGAAAATAGTTGACAGAAAATTCCCAACCAGCTGTAACTCTGATCTTCCAAGTCTTGTGCCAACATCTAGTCCATAAGAACATCCTTTCCCTGCATGTGGCACTATAGTTTTCAGTGCCTGACATCTCAGAGGGGGCAGAAGGCTCCCCGGAAAGAAAGGGCTTTGGAGGAGAAGAGGGAAGGGAGGTACATCAGGAATGGTGTGAACTACAGTCTCTTCCTGGGAATATAATGAAATGCAAAATATAGCTTTGCTAATTGCTCATCAGAACAGGTGCAACATCCACAATTGCTGGACTTTCTGAGCCAGAAGCAACGGAGGCTGCTTATTCTGGATTCAGGTCCTGATAGCAGCTTTGGATAATCCTGTAATGGCACAGTGAGAGGCATATAAACCCAGTCTGCCAACATGCATGTTAACTTCACTTGACACCGGTGAATAGTCCCACTGTCTCAAATACATGCCTAGTGTTGGCTGGATCAGGGCCACAGTGCTCAGACTGTATGTGTCAGTGAGCTATACAAAGAGAGGATCAACTTACCACTGCAATCCAAGAAGATTTTCCACCATGAGCGCCGCAGAAATAGAGGCACATGAGAAGAGTTGAGAATGTGAAGCAGAACACAGAGACAAACATAACCCAGCCTTGCAGCATGTGTAAAAATACCCTGGTTGAGGCCACCAGAATCCAGACAAGGCCTCCAAACACCTACAAGGAATAAGCGAAAGGGAGAGAGAACAGAATAATTCAGGTTTCGTATCTTCCATCATCATGTGTCATGTTGTGATCTCAGAAGACATAAGTCCATTGGTCTCAACCTGAAAGCTGTACATCAAGATTGCCTTCTTTCCCCAAGAAACTAATAAGAATATTACATTTAACAAACCCTGTCTTAATAAAATACAGCTGTTCTACACCTACATTTCCCTTCTTCTCAGGCAATTCACAAGGCAGCAATCATCTAGTTCTGCAATTTATTGTCATATGTGGGGGCGATCGCCATCTCATACGTGAATACAAGCAGTCCTCAGACTTACGACACAACTGGTTCCTTACAATTGCATCGTAAGTTGGAACATTGTAACTTGGAACTGCAACTACTCCATTGTGGGACAAGCATCGTAAACTCAAAACCTATAGTCATTAGTCAATTCAGGGTGTCAATCTAGAAGCATCGAACGGCAGAAGTCTGAGGACTGCCTGTATTTAATAGCCCCAAAACAAAACGCTTATGAAGGGAAGTTGGACTCCATGGAGTCCAACACTCAGATGTAATATTAGAGAAATTTTGCACAACCCAACTGCTACCTCTGGCCAAAGTTTTCTTAATTTTCCATTTTTAATGACATTTGTTGTTGAAAATTGGAATTTATTTTGTTAATGGAAAATCTAATGAAAATTGTGTCTGCATTTTGGGAGGTTGTTGACCAGCAACCAAGCTCAACATTGTGTTTGTTTACTTATTTACATTTCAAAAAATGCAAAGTTTTTGCCCCTTCCTGTGATAATAGTATTGGTTTTCTGGCTAGTTGTGCTGCTGCCATTGGTGTGCACAACAGACACAGCTTTACATAGGCTTCTGGCTCTCCTGCTTTAACAATATGGCTCCTATAGAGTCAGAACTGGAAGGTACCTCGAGAGGTCATCTAGTCCCGTCCCTGCACTCGTGGCAGGACTAAGTATTATCTAGACCATTCCTGACAAGGGTTTGTCCAACCTGCTCTTAAAAATCCCCAGTGATGGAGATTTCACAACTTTTCCCTGGGCAATTTATTCCAGTGCTTAACCACTCAGACACTTAGGAAGTTTTTCCTAATGTCCAACCTAAACCGCCCTTGCTGCAATTTAAGGCCATTGCTTCTTGTCCTGTCCTCAGAAATTAAAGAGAACAATTTTTCTCCCTCCTCCTTTTAAGCACTTGAAAACTGTTATCACATCCCCTCTCGGTCTTCTCATCTCCACACTAAACAAATTCAATTTTTTTAATCTTCCCTCGTAGATCATGTTTTCCAGACCTGTAATCATTTTTGTTGCCTTTCTCTGGACTTCCTCTCGTTTGTCCACATCTTTCCTGAAATGTGGCATCCAGAACTGGACACAATAATCCAGTTGAGGCCTAATCAGTGCGGAGTGGAGCGGAAGAATTATTTCTTGTGTCTTGCTTACATCACTCCTGCTAATACAGCTCAGACGGGCTTGTCTACACAAGGATTTACTGTGCACTAACTTAAGTCTGTGTGCACTGAAGAGCGTGTCTACACTGCAGTTAGACACTCGCTGCTGGCTCGTGCCAGCTGACTTGGGTGCACAGGGCTTGGCTCAAGGGGCTGTTTAATTGTGATGTAGACGTTCAAGCTGAAGCCTGAGCTCTGGGACCCCCATGATGGGGATGGGTCCCAGGCTCCAAGCTAAGCCTGGCTGTCCATAAGGCAATTAGAGAAACAAGGTGGGGGCGATGAGACCTTTTATCGGACCAACTTCTGTCTGTGAGCGAGCTTGTCTGGGACCAGTATGGCTATAACAACACTGCATGCTGCACTGCAGCTAAACCGCCCCATAGCCTGAGCCCAAGTCAGTGGGCATGGGCCACCTGCAGGTGTCTAACTGCAGCATAGACACATCCAGCGTGGCCTTCATTCACACTATACAATTCTTAACGCGTACTAACCTGGCCAGTTAATACTTATTCTTCAATCCACTTTGAAAGTGGAGTAAGTGTCACACACCGTACCTCAGAATATACATATTGTTAGTGTGGATAAAGTTATTAGATTGTGCTGTATGGTTGTTAGTGAAATATGCTGCAAGTTTGCTAGGGAGTTTACAGGGGGAGGCTGTGGGGTAGACTAAGAGACCTAGCCAGAGGAACTGACAGGCTAGTTAAGGGTGTGGGTTCTGGTGCCTGGTGGGGGGTTGTTTTGTTTTGTTTTGTGTTTCTTGGACTAGCAGGTTTTAGGTGGGAAGGCTATGACCGATACAGAGGCAGCAGTGAAAGACACAATGAGGATGACTGGATGTGGAAGCTGCGGCATGTACATGATCCTGGAGGGGGTACCTAAAAAGAGTTTTGTCTGCATGAAGTGCCGCCTGATAGAGCTGATGGAAGAAAAGATCCAAGGACTGGAGATGCAGATGGAAAGTCTGTTCGAGTTTAGAAGGGGGTTTGAGCAGATGATGGAGCAAAGACATGAGGAGGCTGAAGGGATAAGCTCAGAGTTGCAGATGGAAGCAGGACCAAACAATTCTGAGGAGAGACTGCTGGGTGAGGAAAGTGGATGGTGGAAGCATGTGACTAAGAGAACCAGGCAGAGGAAAAGACAGGCCAGTGAAGGAGAAATAGAGCTCAGGAACAGGTTTTCAGAGTTGGAAAATGAAGAAGGGGCACTGCAAGTGGTCACTGAAGGAGAGAGGGCAAGGAAAAAGAGAAGAGCCATTAGTCCTGTAGAAGGAGGGGAGGAGTCAATGGAGGCAACACCAAATATAAGCCCCAAGAGGATTGCAAGGGTGAATAGGAATCGAGAAGACTTGCAGCTAGTGGGTGCAGGGGATAGACCGGAGACTGTCACTGTCACCAGGAAAAGGCAGGTCTATGTGATTGGAGACTCCTTACTGAGAAGAATAGACAGGCCTGTAACTAGAGCAGATCGGGAGAACAGAAGGGTGTGCTGTCTGCTGGGTGCTAAGATACAGGATGTGAACCTGAGGCTGAAAAGGATCCTAGCCTCTGGCCACATCTGCCCCGAGACAAAGTCCATTCCGACGCCAAATGGATGGCGATCAGCTAAACCCATGAGCATAGTGGCAGACTCACCAGCAGCACCCAGGAAAAGAGATCTATCTGAGCAGTAATGGCAGATCCAGCCCATCGAGGCCAGGACCCCTGGCATGACTTACCTGCTGATAATGCAAGATCAATTGCCAAATTAAGCTATCCTCACGCTACCAGCCATCCATAAATTTATCAAGCTAGTCTTAAAGCAGATATAACTTTGGCCCCCATTACTCCCTTGGAAGGATGTTCCAGAACTTCACTCTTATTGTTCTAATGGAAAACCTCGCTCTAATTCAAGTCTAAACTTCTAGTGTCAGATTTATACCATTTGTTCTTGTGTCTAACATTGGGTAGAAGCTTAAAATAATTCCTCTCCCCCCTAATATTATACCTCTGAAAATTAAAAGAGCAAGCATGATCCCCTCAACCTTTTTGTAGGCTAACAAGCCAAGCTCTTGAGTCTCTTTCATAAGACAGGTTTCCATTCCCGGATCATCCTAGTAGCCCGTCTCTGAACCTGTTCCAGTTTGAATTTCATCTCTCTAAATAGGAGACCCAAAACTGCACACAGTTCCAGATGAGGTTCACCAGTGCATATATAACGGTACTAACACCTCCTTATCTTGCTGGCAAACACTCACCTGAGCAATCCTAAAACGCATTAGCTTTTAACGCCATATCACATTGGCGCTCATAGTCATCCTGTGATCAACCATACTCCCAAGTCCTTCCTCCGCATTGTTAGCTGCAAACTGATGTCCCCATTTAACTCAAATCTTAATTATAGTCCTAAATGCAGACTGGCACTTTTCATTATTAATTCATCCTATACTATACTCCAGTTTACAAGGCATCCAGATCTTCCTGTATGATACGCCCGGTCCTTCTGTGTTAGCAATACCACCCAGCTTGTGTCATCCACAAACTTTATTAGCACATCGCCTTTTGGCGAGTCAGTATAAAAGGTCAAATAATGATGGTCCCAAACTGATCCTTGAGGAACTCCAGTAGAACCTCCTTCCAGCTTGACAGTTCACTCTTCAGTACGACCCTGGATCTCCCCTTAACCATTCCTTACCACCTTCAGTTTCATATGACCCATCTTTTCCAATTAACTTAATTCCCCGTGGAACCGTGTCAAATGCTGATCTGAATGAGGTAAATTAGATCTACTGCATTCTTTGTCCTAAAATCTGTCACTCTCAAAGAAGGAGATCAGGTGTTTGCACATCCTTTGTAAACCAAGTTGTCATGTTGTTCCAATTACCATAACCTCAATGTCCTTAACACTTTCTCCTAAAATTTCCAAACGCTAACATACTACAGATGTCAACACAGCTATAGTACTCAGATCATTGTTTTCCCTTTCTTAAAGATAGAACTATGTTAGCAATTCTCCAGTCGTACAGTACAACCTGAGTTACTGATCTTAAATTCGTGCTAATGGGGCATTTCATGGGCCATTCTTAATATTCGTGATGAAGAGTATCTGGCCTCGATTTCCCATGAAGCTGTTCAAGTCTGCTTCTACCTCAATGGTGTAATAATACCTCACCTCATTCCCATGTGCATCCTTCATTATCCCTAACTCCTCATTAGCCTATTAAAGACTAGGCACGTATTTATTTAGATATGGGGCCATGCCTAGTTATCCTTAACCCCATTCCAACCTCAGTTAGCGCCACTTCTTCTTCTTGTTTTCTCTTATTTATTGTGGCTATAGAACTTTTACTAGTTGGTTTTAAGCCTTTTGCAAGGTCCAGTTCTACATGGCTTAGCCTTCCTCACTTTATCCCTACATGTTCTGACCTCACTAAGGTAGCTTCCTGCTAATCCCAACTCTTCCACTCCTGTAGGCTTCTGATTCTCTAATCACCTCTCTGAGATGCTTGCTCATCCGTTGGTCTTAAACACTCCTGCCTATGGTTGTTTTTCCCCTTTTCTTGGATGCAGGCTTCTGAAGTTTCTGCAGTGAACTTAAAGTAATTCCAGCCTCCTCCGCATTTAGATCCACAGTTTTCAGTCCAATCCACTTCCAACTAATATTCCTCATTTCAATTAGCCCTTGAGAAGTCAAAAACCCTAGTCCAGATCTATTTTGTTTTCCTTCCATCTAGATTTGAATGAATAGCTCATGATCCTCGAACCAAGGTTGTCCCCTAACAACATTTCTTCTACGACTCTCCTGCTCACCAAACCAAATCTAAAATGGCACCCCTCTTGTGGTACTTCAACATGGTGAAGAAATCCATCCGCTATCACATCCAAAAATCTGAGCCCTATTATTCTTACTAGCATTGTCCTCCAGTCTATATCTGGGAAGTTAAAGTCCCCATGATCACACAATCCATTAGTGTTTACTTCATTTAAAAACAAAAAGACGATAAAGGTTCTCCTGAAAACACAATAAAAAAAAAAAAAAGAGTTGAAGTTCTGGAAGCATCTTGCCAAGGGAGTAATGGGGCAAAGTATATATCTGCTTAAGACTAGCTTGATAAATTTATGGATGGCTGGTAGCGTGAGGATAGCTTAATTTGGCAATTGATCTTGCATTATCAGCAGGTAAGTCATGCCAGGGGTCCTGGCCTCGATGGGCTGGATCTGCCATTACTGCTCAGATAGATCTCTTTTCCTGGGTGCTGCTGGTGAGTCTGCCACTATGCTCATGGGTTTAGCTGATCGCCATCCATTTGGCGTCGGAATGGACTTTGTCTCGGGGCAGATGTGGCCAGAGGCCCTGGAGGTTTTTCGCCTTCCTCTGCAGCGTGGGGCACGGGTCACTTGCTGGTGGATTCTCTGCAGCTTGAGGTCTTCAAACCACAATTTGGAGACTTCAATAACTCAGACATAGGTTAGGGTTATAGAAGTGGATGGGTAGTATTCTGTGGCCTGCTTTGTGCAGGAGGTCAGACTAGATGATCATATTGGTCCCTTCTGACCCTAAAGTCTATGAGTCTATGACACACAAAGCATCCCTGTCCAAGGGGCTGTTGACCGCCCATTAATCGACCTTGTGACTCAGCCGTGCAAGCACCACACAATGGGAACTGCTCAGTCACTGGGACATGGGGACTGATTGTTCACTGGGACTCAGAAAAGCCCACCAGGACGTGCCTGACTAGCGTCTGCCAGGCACATGGGGCCAAGGGTGTAAAACAAGGGACAGTAGCATCACGTCTTCACCTTTCTCCTTCCCTACCTACACTGGACACAGCCGAGATGCCAAGACGACAAAGTTCATCTGAAGAGACTGGTCCAGGCTCAGGGGGAAGCCTGTGCAGTAAGGACTGTAACGTACCATGAGGTGAGAACATTGCTTGATCTAAATACTGTGCTTATTTCATGTTCTTTGGTGGCCATCTCTATCCTTTATGCCAACCACTTATAATCACTTAAAACCTGTCTGTCTGTAGTTAATAAACCTGTTTTATATTTTACCCAAAACAGTGTGTTTTGCTTGAAGTGCTTGGGAATTCTCAGATCAGATTACAAAGGCTAAATGTCCTCTCCACGTTGACGGAGGGGTGGAATGGGTAATAAATTTATACTGGTCAGGCTTCTGAGCAGGGCAGAATGGTACAGCTCTGGGGTCCTAGGCTGGGGAGCTGCGGGGAATTGGCTGGAGCCTCTCCATGCTGCAGTGTAGACATAACTCGAGTTACCATTTTGTGCTGAGGTTTGGCTGATTCTGATTTCAGACACCAACTTACCCTGGCAAAATCACAACACATATATATTTTACACCACTTGAGAACGTTCTGAAAGCAGAGACAATATTTCCACCGTAGCATCACAACATTCAGAAATCTTCTATTGCTGCACGCTGTAGGACGTTGTTCTGAGATGCCTTTATTTCATCCCAGCTTTATCCTGGGAAGGGAATACATTTCTTTGGCTAGTGTCACAAAGCCCAATAGTTTGACACATTGAGAGAACCCACTGATGGATGGGATGCACTGTACAAGTCCAGAAACATACATGCTGGATTGATCACATGAATGAGGTCTTCTGCAAACCCTGGAGGAAACATTTTCTGGTCATCACCCAACTTAGTGATGATTTTCAAAGCCTATTGATGCAAGAGACACACTAAGCACTATGTAGAAGTATTTTTACTCTTCCATATCACCCCTGGAGATTAACAGCTGCATGCCCCTTTCATGAACTTAGAATATACACGTTTATTAGTAGGTCTAACGACAAGCCAGACAGCAATCACAACACAGTTGCACAAATAGAGTCTGAATTTGCTTGGTCAGTTGCTGGAATCTTCAGATGATCCACGACTCACTGGCAGCAAGGTGCTGTGGAGATCCCCAAGAACTGGTAAGTGCTCGGTTGAAACCCAGCGCAGAGTGGAATGCGAGGTTAAAAAACCTATTCCAGGTATCGTTTTCCGAAATTCTTCTTCACGGTAAGTAGGCAACATGAGCCCACACAGCGGGAGAGAGGGACCTAGTTTACTCTATTAAAGCAAAGAGCAGGACAGCCTGATGAATAGCCCCTCCAATTATCTGTCAAGTATGGGAAAGGCTAATGAGCCCAAAGCCTCGGGTACTGTTGTCAAACACTTCAGACAGATGTTCCAACGTCTCTTAGCACCATTAACAGCCATTAGCAATGGAAGAGTGGCTGCTGGCTGGGTAATGTGCTTCTCCTCTCTCAGGCAGGCATAATTCTGCCTCACAAATCAAGCCTCACCCATTCTCTGGTTGTAAAAATGTCTGATTTGAGAGGTCATGAAAGCCAGGCTGCTAAGTGCCTCGCTCACCTCCCTCCCTCACCTTTTCCAGAGTTCGCACACCATTTTTTAGCTTGACATTGAATTAAGCAAACAAGAAAAGAAAAGACTGCTGAGCTCTCATGGCCTGGCAAGCTGGAGCAGAGGGACTCCTGGAGGAGGCAGGAGTTTTGGGGGGTTGATTTTTACCCCTGAAGGTTTGAGAATGTTCTGTTCTGGACAAGCTGGGAATAAGACCTGGCCAGGTTCTGGGGGGTCTAACCAGCCTGACCCTTTCCAGGCCTGCCATCAATAACACTTAGCACGACGCATTTGAGGGGCAGTGGGAAACTTCTCTCGCGTTTATGTGAAGAGCGCGGTTAAAGGCCTGAGCCCTGACTGCTCACATGCTGCTCTCGGGAAGGCCTGGCCACAGTCCCCTCTAGTGACTGGCCTGTACAGAGTACAGGAACCTCCACCTCAAATCCTAGTGCTCAGGGGCTTAACTTAACCCCTCCCCACCCCTGCTCTTCTCAGCCAGAGATCTCACAGGACTGTACAAAGGCCAGTATCACTGCCCCCATTTTATAGATGAGGAAACTGAGGCACAGGGCTGTGAAGTGAATTGCCCCAAGTCGCCCAGCAGCAGAGCTGGGAAAGAGCCAAGGTCTACTGAGTCCCAGCCCAGTGCTCTCTCCACTGGTCTATACTGCCTCTCCTGCTGAGGGTGATGTCTGTCTCTCCACCGCTGACTGCAGGGATGTGGCTGTATGCTGTTGTGTGACCCAGACAAGTCACTTCTGTTTCCCTTCCTGCCCACTTCCTCTGTCTGTTGGGTCTGTGAGCTCGTTGGGGCAGGGTCTGTCTCTCAACCTTCTGCCTGTGCAGCATCTAGCGCCAGGGCTGGCTCCAGGGTTTTTGCCACCCCAAGTGGCAGAAAAAAAAGGAAAAAAAAGCCATGATTGTGATAGGTGGCACCTCCACTGCGCCATTTTTTTCTTCAGCAGCACTTTGGCGGCAGGGGTGCACGATGGGGCCCCAGTGCCAGCCGAGGCTCCGGGCACTAATGCACGGAATAATTCCAATCTGCAGAGACCACCTGCCACACAGAGCAGCTCAGCAACGGAACTTAGCAAACAATTAAATTACCGTCCTGAAAAAGGGTTTGAACAGAACAGGTGCAGGGATGTGGTGATTTTATTTCACCTTCCATGGATAATATTGATCAGAGCATGGCCTGGTGCAGCAAGCTGATCCACAAGACAAGATCTTTGTACCCCCGTGGATCTGAGAGCAGGATCAGGCCTATGAAAAGACAGGGTGGTAAGTGAGGTCGTCCCATTTGAGCAGTCGGAGGTTCTGCATTTGTACAGCCCCTAGCACAATGGGTCCTGGGTCACGCTTGCGTTCCTAGGCACTACAAATCATCAGCGTCCAAGGCAGTTTAATGGTTCCCTTCCTAGATGGCACCACTTGGAGTCTGAAACAGAGATGTGAGATCAGGCAGCTCTCGGCAGAACCTCCCCACATTTACTCACGAATTGCAAGGGTAACACAGAGAGCGGTGGACAGGGAACACCTGAATGTGTCTTGTATTGTTGCAGCATTTTGTAACTAACAAAACCCCGCGCTGCCCATGTGCTCCAAGCACACAGCGCTTCATGCGCTTGGAATCCAGAGCTCCACAGGCGTGGCCTCCAGTGAAACATGAGAACAGACACATTGGGTCAGACCAAAGGTCCATCTAGCCCAGTATCGTGTCTTCTGACAGTGGCCAATGCCAGGTGTCCCAGAGCGAATTAACAGAACAGGTAATCACCAAGTGATCCATCCCCCGTCACCCATTCCCAGCTTCTGGCAAACAGAGGCTAGGGACACCTCCTTGCCCACCCTGGCTAATAGCCATTGATGGATCTATCCTCCAGGGATTTATCTAGTTCTTTTTTTGAATCTAGTTATAGCCTTGACCTTTGCAACATCCTCTGGCAAGGAGTTCCACAGGTTGACTGTGCACTGTGTGAAGAAATTCTTCCTTTTGTTTGTTTTAAACCTGCTGCCTATTCATTTCATTTGGTGGCCCCTAGTTCTTGTGTTATGAGAAGGAGTAAACAACACTTCCTTATTTACTTTCTCCACCCCAGTCATAATTTTTATAGACCTCTATCATATCTCCTCTTAGTCATCTCTTTTCCAAGCTAAAAAGTACCAGTCTTACTAATCTCTCCTCATACGGAAGCTGTTCCATACCCCTAATCATTTTTGTTGCCCTTTTCTGAACTTTTTCCAATTCTAATATATCTTTTTTGAGATGGGGTGACCACATCTGCACTCAGTATTCAAGATGTGGGTGTACCATGGATTGATATAGAGCAAAAAGCCATCCACCTGCTGCCCAGGCAGCAGCTTTCGCACTGGCTGGAGCTAGCTGCATTTGCTGTCAGCCCCCAACCTGAACCAAATACTTCACCAGGTAACACACACCACAGAACAAAAACACTAACCCAGGAACCTATCCTTGCAACAAAGCCCGATGCCAGCTCTGTCCACATATCTATTCAAGTGATACCATCATAGGACCTAATCACATCAGCCATGCCATCAGGGGCTCGTTCACCTCCACATCTACCAATGTGATATATGCCATCATGCGCCAGCAACGCCCCTCTGCCATGTACATTGGCCAACCCAGACAGTCTCTACGCAAAAGAATAAATGGATACAAATCTGACATCAGGAATCATAACATTCAAAAACCAGAGTATGGCTACACTTGAAATTTCAAAGCGCTGCCGCTGCAGAGCTTTGAAGTGCGAGTGTGGTCGCAGCGCCAGCGCTGGGAGAGAGCTCTCCCAGAGCTGCACATACTCCACATCCCCTACGGGTGTAGCTTGCAGCCGGCTCCCAGCGCTGCCGCACTGATTACACTGAGGCTTTACAGCGCTGTATCTTGCAGTGCTCAGGGGGATGTTTTTTTCACACCCCTGAGCGCGAAACTTGCAGCGCTGTAAAGCTCCAATGTAGCCATGGCCTCAGTAGGAGAACACTTCAATGTCTCTGGCCATTCAGTAACAGATTTAAAGGTGGTAATTTTGCAACAGAAAAGCTTCAAAAACAGACTCCAACGAGAAACTGCTGAGCTTGAATTGATATGAAAACTAGATATTATCAATTTAGGCTTAAAAAGAGACCAGGAATGGCTGAGCCATTACAAACATTGACTCTATTTCTCCATGTTAAGTATCCTCACAGCTTCTTGTCAAACTGTCTTAAATAGGCTATCTTGATTATCACTACAAAAGTTTTTCTCCTGCTGACAACAGTTCATCTTAATTAATTAGCCTCTTACAGTTGGTTGGACAACAACCACCTTTTCAAGTTCTCTGTATGTATATATATGTCCTCACTATATGTTCCATTCTGTGCATCCGATGAGGTGGGCTGTAGCCCACGAAAACTTATGCTCAAATAAATGTGTTAGTCTCTAAGGTGCCACAAGTACTTCTGTTCTTTCTGCGGATACAGACTAACAGGGCAGCTACTCTGAAACCAGTAAAAGAAAGGCTGTGTTAGGATTGTAATCAGAGAGCGGGCAGAGGAATGTGGCCTCCCCTGGAGGCAGCCCCATTATGCTGATGTGGTATCATATTCCCTTCCCTGAGAGGGCTCCATCACCTTCCCCCATCTGAGTCAATGCAACGGCAAACAGCTGAAGTTGCCTTTGCCTAGGTTTTTCCACATAGCTCGAAGCTGTCAGGGGCTCATCTGTGCTGATAGACCATGGCTAAAGGGTCAGCCAAGCCCCCAGAGCTGGCTGTATGAACCAGACCCGTGAGAGTCTGCAACCTTAGGCTGGAAGTCCCAGGAGGAAAGGCTAGAGAGGGTGGCATGGCTGCTCTCAGCTAGAAGTGCCACCAGAGATGCCTTTCTTGGGGCATCGCAGTCCTCTGCCTCCTCTCAGGCATGCCTAGGACCTGGAAGAGAATCTCCCCCGGGCCCCAGGGTGGATGGAAATCAGAACAGCTCCCCTGAAGGCCGTGACATTGTGCCAACATGCAGCCGCTGTGGAGCCGCTCCCCAGAGCTGACCCAGGAACGCCGTTTGGTTCAGTTCCAGCAGTGTGCGACGATGAGGTGTGTTCCCTGCCAGCCTGGCCCTCCCAGCTCAGCACCACAACCACCTCAGGCAGCCACCCACTCCAGAGTGCGGCAGCCGGTCGTAACTCCCCCAGCCCTAAGGTAGCACAGCAGTGAATCTAAAAGTGTTTCTGAAACCGCCAGAGAACAGCAGCCGCCTCCATTGCCCAAACCAGCGACAAAGCCACTAGCACACCAGGGGAGCTCCAGCAATTAGTCTCAGTGCTAGAGATGGTTGGAGCCAGAAATACCAGTCTGGAGACTGCACAGACACCCTCCAGCCAAACACATAATCAGGGGCTAGTGTGGGAACATCTCCCCTCCTCTCTTTATGGGAGGGCCATAACTTTCGCTGCTGGGAAGTCAGAACAGCCTCTCAGGTCTTGTCTACACACAAGTTGTACCACTTAAACTATCCCAGTGTAGTTAGAGCAGTTCGATCTCCTGTGTGGGCACCGTTGTTCCAGTATAAAGGTTCTTATCCCAGAATAGCTGTATGGGAAGGGGAGTAGCGGAGCTGCAGCCACACTATGGTGTAGAACCAGCTCGGTGAAAAGCCCACACCTGAACAATGTGTAGCGTAGGGTACAAGGGAACAGGCTGTATGTGATTATTGCTGGGGGGTTCCCCCAGCTCCTTAGGGCATTAGGAGCACAAATCCCACAGACTCGTTTCCCGTCAGCACTTTTGAAAACATGGCCCTGGACAATGGCTGTAAATGCTACAGAAAGAATCCAGCTTCTGCTCATTACACTGCCGGATTCCAGAGAGCAGTGTGCCCTTTAGCTGCTTCTTCTGAGGACTGGTCAGCGAATTCTAGCCCCATCCTCTGGAATCCGATTTCCCTTCTCTGCTTGCTCAGGAAGAGAGTTCGAGTGTGCTCCTGCTGAGGCATCAGACTTTGCCAGTGTCCCACTAGCTGTCTGGCCAGCAAGATGCAGCATGGAACACAAGTTGGGACTGTTGCTTAGATTGTTGGCTAAGCCCTGGAAATGCAGGTTCTCTTTTTCGGCCAGTCAGTTCACCTTGCTGCATCCAATAACTAGCTCTTCAGTGGGGAAAGTCCCTTCTATGATGTGGGTTAACAATTCTGTTACAAACTTCTTTTGTTGCTCTTTTGTTACTAGTAAGGCCCTTTGGGATTTGCAGCAATTCCTTGACGACTGTTTTTACAGTTCTGCAAATACACTTGTAAAACCAACACTTCCTTTGCAAACAGAGACAAGGAGTTGGGAGTGCTGCGCTTTGTTCTCCAGAACCAATTCACCTTCCCCTAGGGACCCGCTGAGCCCAGGTGAAGGCAGGTTTCCAGCCACAGTCCCATGCCTTGTTTGCATCTTTTCCCTCCCCTTGCAAAGGTGCTGGCACCATGTCACTAGCTGCTTAGAGTTACACAGCAGTGGATGTTCCCAAGGCTGTGGTATGAAAGCGAGCCAGGAGCCTAGGCAGTAGCTGAGAACAGTGCCTGGGCTACAGGCAGAGAGAATCACAGAATCCAAGCCCAGAAGGGTCCACCAGACCTCCTGTGTCACACAGCCAGGGAGCCTCCCCTAGCCCAGACCTTGCAGGTGTCTTTCAGAAAGAGATGCAAAGTTGGGTGGTTCAGACTGCACCAGAGCCTGGTTGAGAAATCCCCTCCACTTCCCATTGGGCCCAGAGCACTGATTTCACTAGCAGAAACAGGATCTGTGCACACAGCCCCTCAGAGTTTCCCTTCTCTCCCACCGCCTCCCATTTACGCCTCACCGGCACTGGATAAGCAGCACTGAGCCATGAACCAACAGTGGGAGATGCCCAGATTAAATGGTTTCATTCCAAGCTGCCTCCTACAGTTGAGTTCTCCTGACATCCCTGCTCCCTTGCATCCAGTTCCCAATTCTCCCTGTCCATCGGGCCATGCCCTGAACCCTGACCCTTCTCCCCTTCCTCCATAGCCAGACCCCCACACCCCCGTCAGTGCCCCAGCACATGTCCCTGTCCCTCCATCCAGACTTCAGAGGCCAAGGGCAGAGTACAGTGAAGGGAGATGGGGGAACTGACCCTGCCTTGGTGCTAGGGCTGGCACGGGGACCAATGGGCGCCAGCCTTACCCCCTTATTAAATGGATCCCAGTGTAACCTCTGGCCTAGCCTTGCGCTGCCAGCCACTCTGGCCCAGTGGGATTTCATGGGAGTGGCTGATAGCTGGGTCATGCTGGCCACATCTTGTCTCACCTCCAGTCTTCCCTGAATACCTCCTGTTCTCACTCTTTCCCGCTGCTCTCCCAGCTACTCTCCTCCCCCAAACCTTCCCCCGCTCACGGCCTAACTAAATCCGCTCAATAGGCAACAGGTTTCGCCAACAGGTTGGAGTGAGAAACCTTCGCCAGGTTGGTTTGCTGTGCCCGCTCCCTGCCTCGCTAACAGGGATCCCCCCATTCCTCGTGCTCCCTACACTCACTTGTGACATCTTGCCTGAAGCTCCATGGCAGAGTCCTCAGGGAGAGGATCCTGGCTTCTCCCGTGTGTGTGCAGCACCTGGCACAGTGACTGGGACCTCTGGGGGCCCATTATAAGAACATAAGGAGTCAGGAATATGTATCACTGCAAGAGTTGGGTGAACAATGGATTTGTCTGCTCACCAGCAAGTCTGAAAAATTGGGGGCGGGGGATGTGGTTGAGTTGGGTTGAACTGAAAACAAAATTTTGGTGACTTGAAAAGTTGAAAAAAAAACCACACCTTTGCTCAACCCAAATTGTTTTGGTTCCATTTCAAGCATTTTAATGTTTTTGATTAAAAGCATTTTTTAAACAAAGACATTTTAAATAGAAAAAAACAAAACATTTTGTTTTAAAAAAAACCAACCGTTGATGTGGTGATTTGGGGGGAATTTTATTTGTTTTTTTGGGGGGCCCCAAAAGCAAATTTGGCAAATTCAGCACAAATCTGTGAAACATTTCAGGGCCACTGAAGCTGCCTGTTTCAGTGTAAAAAAAGTTTCAAATGGAGAGTTTCACCCAGCTGGGGTGACCAGATAGAAAGTGTGAAAAATCAGAACGACGGGTGGGCAGGCAATAGCGGCCTATATAAGAAAAAGCCCCAAATATCAGGACTGTCCCTATAAAAAAAATCAGGACATCTGGTCACCCTACACCCAGCACTAATCACTATTCTTATGCTCAACAGCTTTGACCTCGCACTTTTATTGCCCCCACAAGAACTCTTCATTCCCCTGCTAAAGGCTAGAGAGTCGAATTCAAAACGCCCATTGCTGCTCCTCATGGTCACTGCTTTCCCAGCCAGAGGGCCAGGTGGGGCCCAGCTTTGGACTCCCTTGATGCTACTCTAAGCAGCAAAAGCAAATCAGCTTTTATCTCTGCCATTATCTGCAGCTGAAAGTGTTTCCAGCCATCTGAGCTGTGCTGGGTACACCTCCATCAGTGTAAACCGGGTTTGTTTTCAGTATGGCTCAGCCATGTGTCCATGGCTGCTGTCCGGGTAGGGTGACCAGATGCCCCGACAGTCCTGATTTTTGGGTCTTTTTCTTATATAGGCTCCTATTACCCCCCACCCCATCCCAATTTTTCACATTTGCTGTCTGGTCACCCTATACCCAGGCTACATGCTACGTATACGTGCGCTAGCTGGAGCAGGTGTGCAGGAACAGGGGCATCACCCCCTGCCCCATCCCCTAGGGTAGCCCTTGCCTAAGTGACTTGCTTGAAGTCACACAGCAAGTCAGTAGCAGAACAGGGCATTGAACCCAGGTCTGAACCTAGGGTGACCAGATGTCCAATTTTATAGGGACAGTCCCTATATTCAGGGCTTTGCCTTATATAGGCACCTATTATGACCCCCCTCCATCCTGATTTGTCACACTTGCTTTCTGGTCACCCTGTTTGAGCCCCAGGCCAACACCCTAATCCTGGACTGTCCTTCCTCTTCTGCCTGAAGGCCAAGCTCCTGGGTGAACCAGGCCTCACTGGGCTCAGGCGAGACTTTTAGTGTTTAATCTCAGACACTGTAGCCTCGGTCTCCTCTTTTCCAGTTACATTTTCTCCTCCTGCCCCACCCAACTCTCCACTGGGCACTGGCAGCAGAGTGAAACTTACTCAATCCATCTCTCTGATCCTTCCTGGGGTAACATAATGGGAATGTAGGTTGCAGATTCCAAAGGAGCCTAAGGGAGTTAGGCCCCAAGCTCCTGGCACCTAACTCCCTTAGGAAATCCCAAACTTCTCACATTTCACTTTGCTACCTCAGCAGAAAGGAGGTGGAAGGAGAATGTGAGAACAGCTCAGGAGGTTTTTGCTGTTCTTCTCTGCCTTTGGAGTCTGCTACTTCGTGCTACTTCTCCACTCCGGCTGCACTTCTTTTCCTGCATAGCTGACTGGCCACACAGATCGGCGCTTGATGGGCTGGGAAGGTGGCACCTAGGTGGGGAAACATCCAAGCTCTCTCAGTGGCACTCAGCCTGGGGGGTAGTTAAACAGAAGGCCCAAAGCCAGGCTTGAGGGGGGTGGGGCCGCGCAGATGAAGTGACAGTATTTACGCAAACCCTGAGGAAGCTGGCCCTTGGAGTCATGGGGCCTGATGATACTTTCAAATCAAACAAACAGTCATGCAGCTAAATTTCCTCACATCCTTCTTTGGGAATGTTTCCTCTAGGAGAGCTCTCATCATTTGTGATAAGTGTCCTGACAGCTTTGTTGTGTTTCTGTAGCAACAAAAAAGTGTGTGTGGCGGGGAGGAAGTGTACCCTTAGTAATCCAAAATGATAATAAAACCCAGCGATTCCAGTGATTACACGGGATGTAACAACTCAGGGCAGCCAACTTCGTGCCAGCACCAGAATAAAATAAATCGGTCCTCAGCCAGATCCAGAAAGCTCATTGGAAGGACCAGTTTGGCAGAGGGCAATGAGAGCACAAGGGTCTGCCAAAATGGATCCACTTGCAGGAGGGGGTGGGGGGTGCACTGTCTGAGCAAAGCCTCCTTTGGCAGGTTGCATCAGAGTGATATTAAAAAGCAAAGACACCCAACTTGCAGCACATTCCAGTCTGGTTTCTCTCAGGGCATGTCTGCTTCGAGCTGGCGGGGGACTAGAGGGGCCCCTGCTAACTTTGATCACTAGTGCGCTGCAAGCAGAGAGCAGCCACCACTGCGCAAGCAGCAGGAAACCAAAATGGCAGGTGCATGCTCAGGGCGGCTAGTCCCTGCTGCCGCTCACACCACAGCAGCTTGCGTTCAACATGTAGCACTCGCACTATCAGAGCTGGCCCAGGTACGTCTCCTTGAGCTGGAAATTACTTCTCCATCTTGAAGTGCAGACATACTCGGCATGGCCTTGCTACTGCAGCTTGTGCAGCTGTCTTGAAAGCTCTGAACATCAAATATCTGACTAGAATTAGTCTTGGATGGGTTAGATTTTTATCATTAAATGCCAGTAAACATCAGTTTTCCCTTACGCACACACCTGCAAAAATATCTCCATCAATAATCATCAAAATGTACAGAGAGACAAAGTAAGCAAAATGCTGCTTGAGAACAGAGTTTGATTTAGGGATATTTACTTTGTATTCTTGGACCTGGGATGTTGCCAATTTATGTTTTAATGGTTATAAAGCTTTAACTTTTATAAGCTCAACATCAATCGGCAGTAAATAAATATCTGACCTCCCCATTGTCTGACCCCCAGAGCTTCCTGCAACTGTGAAAATTTTAGTTGATGTAAATGGGGCGGGGGGAATGCTTCAAAAATAGATATCTGTGGAAACGATAAAAAATAAAAATCGAATTCTGCCAGGCCCTAACCATCATTAAACTAGTTGTCAACACAGTACATACCAAATTTCCCAAATAGTAGAACCAGATGTCCTGATCATGTTATCTCATCTCAGGACCTTTTGCCACACTAATAGTTGCATAAATGTTTCAAATGTCAATGTTTTCCCCTGATAAAAGCAGTTGCTATATCAACCCAAGAAAGGCAATTTCAGTTTTAACATTGTGTTGGGTAACTTATCTTTTAATCAAAATTTTGTTACCAATGCACGACTCCCCCTAAGTACACAGCTGGGAGCGATAATATGTCCATAGGAGTTTTCAGCACAATTGATATCTACAATTATCTGATTGTTGGCATGAGAACACCTTCCGGCTAACAGGGCCTAGGAACAGGAATAGCTAACAACCCGCAAGCCAGTGCTATCACCTGCAGTGTTACCAAAGATCTGGGGGCCTGCGTCTCCATTGCCTTTCCACTTGTGCAAGGAGATGGAGTCAGGCCCTTGCAAATCAGGAGACTGGCTTAATCATTTTCCTTCCTGCTGCTCCAAACCCTGGTGCATTCTGTTCACAAGGGATTCAGCAACTTTCTGCAGCTGTTTGTGTTCACCAGAGTTTGCACTTTGTGCTCACTGAGTTCTAGCAAACAAACAGGGAAACAAACTCAGGGCAGCAGGTAACCAAAAGTATCAAGTTTGGGCTGGTTTCAGGGCAGGAGTAGGCTGCACAGTCTGCAGTGGCAATAATAGGAAGGGAAGCAGTAATACCGCAGAGGCCAGGCGGGTGAAACTGCCCAGCATGCTGCAGATGAGCAGGTTGGAGGCGTGGGATGTGTCCAAAGGAGCACTGTCCACGATCAGCCCAACAGGGAAGGGGCTGCTGTCTGGTGAGTGGAGGATGTGGAAAGTCAGGGGCGGTGTTCGGGTTCCCAGCTGCAGCGGTGATGGAATCAGTTACTAATTCTGGCACATGCAGGGGACTGACAACAGTTAAATCTCCAGGGCTGAGGAGCAAAGGGCTGGACATTTTCAGTCTGCTTTAACTAGCACCTAGCTGAATCCCTGGCCTCCAGCTCTGGGAGGTCTAGCTCCCCAGGCGTGCATGAGACACCTCTCCCATGGGGCAGACGGGATAGCCCTGGAGTAGCAGGGAAGAGCAGTCCTTCCCTCTGGCTCTGGGGCTAAAGGCAGACGGGGCCAGGTATATGAAGGAGAAGGAGACCCAGTGCTCAGCAGTATTTGGGGCCTGGATTCAGACACTGGCTTTCCCCAAGGATAGCAGCAGCAACAGGCAGACCTGGGAGGCAAGAGGACAGGGGCTGACAAGTGCTGGGCACCATGTGGGGCTGGGCATCCCTCCCCCCACTCCCCTCCCCAGAGTCAGGGGCAATGGACATCCTGGCCTTACTGAGGCCAATGAGAAATCTGTCATGGGTGTCAATGGGGTCAAGATTTTATGCAGAGCTGGCAGGATGGGGGAGGGACACTGACCCACCCCTCAAACAGCAGTGGGGGGCACCATAGAGACCGTATGGGACAGGAGCCCCTATTCCCAGAGGCTGGAGCAGCCAGCTCCAACCCCCCACAGCCCCTCAGGCCTCAGGGCCTGTGACTTGATTGCATTTCTCAGTGGCTGACAGAATGGAACTTGTGCTGGGGAGGGGAAGCTGGGGAAGGGGAGCAAGGAGTATGAGCGGTGTGGTCCGAGGAGCTGGGCCAAGGATTACAGGTGGGGAAAGACATCAGTGTGACCTGGAGTTTGTTGACCTGCTGCAAGCAATGAGGAGGAGTGAATAGAGTTTGGGCCAGAGGGACGAGCTGGGGTACAGATGTACGTGGTGCTGGTCACTTTGTCTGTTGAATCCCTCACTGTCTGCCTCTTGCACGCCTGCTTCTGCTCCAGTTTCCAGCAGTGTAATCCCACTGACTCAGGGAAGCGGCTCCTGCTTTGCACCCGCATTAGCAGGGCACAGACAGACCAATGCTCGCTACACCAAATACATGGATGATCCAGCCACAGGGCCTGTGACAGTATTTAGCCTCCCTCTTAATAGGTCCATACTATTTTTGTTCAGGTTTTTTTGTTTGTTTTTTTTAATAGTTCCATTGCAAGCTATTTCATTCTTCACATTCATCTCATGTTTCACATCAACAATCACAGCCAGCTACATACCTTTGCATCATCACCCTATGACCAGGTTTCATTGGCTTCTTTTCATTCTCTGTCTACACTACGGGATAATATCGAATTAGCTAAAATCGGTTTTATAAAACTGATATTATAAATTCGATTTCATGCAGCCACACTAGGCACAGTAATTCGGCGTTGTGCGTCCATGGTCCGAGGCTAACGCCGAGTTCTGAAGCATTGCATTGTGGTGAGCGTTTCTGTGTCTACACGATAGAGCTCGCGTATGCCTACGCGCCACA
>NW_027424262.1:28378-69998 GCF_003597395.2 Chelonoidis abingdonii | reverse complement strand
ACCTACGTAATCGATTTGTTATATCGAATTCTAGCGTACTGCTACTCCTCTCGTCGGGGTGGAGTACAGAAATCGATTTAAAGAGCCCTTTATATCGATATAAAGAGCGTTGTAGTGTGGACGGGTACAGCGTTAAATCGATTTAATGCTCTTTAAATCGATTTAAACGCGTAGCATAGACCAGGCCTAAACATTAGAATTAGGGTTGCTCAAAATAACGAGGACATTTCATGAACACTTTCTAAAATGTTCCCCCATTTATTTTTAGAATTTCAAAATTTGAAACATTTTGGCCAGCTCTATTCCCAACAGCAAGAGAGCACTCACCGAACAGATTGCTTTCGAGCTAAAGCTTTGAACAAACAGAACGTACGAAGCAGCAAGGTGCATTTCAATAACACAGAACATTTACCCTGCTCCTTGTCCAGCGATAGGTTTGTAATATAAACCTCATGTTTTTGAGTGCAGTTTCAGTGCGCTGCACACACTGTATTTCCTCTGCCAGTTTTCTCTTCCTTTATCCCATGCTCGGAGTCACAAGTGGACCAGAAATCCCCAGTGGGTGTAAATCACTGCCAGTCCAATGAAGTCTTTAGAATTACATTGATTTAAAGCAGCTAAGGATTTGGTCCTGTGTCCTGCCAAACACCGGGAATAGCACTCCACTCTCCTGCCCACATCAGTTAGGTGTTCCCCAACTGAACAGGTCTGCCTGGCCAAATCCTTCCTCCTCGGCGGGACCCCTCTGAAGAAGTGACCCTCTTGCTTAAGAGTTCTATTGAGAAAAACTAACTGTTCTCAAATCCAAGCTGGAGCAAGGAACAGAACTGGTTCGATCCATTTAAATTGCAATTCATAGATTCATAGACCCATTATGGTCATCTAGTCTGACCTCCTGCACAATGCAGGCCACAGAATCTCACCCACCCACTCCTGGAACAGACACCTAACCTATGTCTGAGTTATCGAAGTCCTCCAAATGTATCAATATTTTAGCTGGCATGTTGGATCAATTGGCCAGGTACCAAATGAAGTCACGGTCCATATCCATCTCCTCCTCATATCTGCTTGCTAAACAATCATCTTCCAAAAGGGAAAAGTGCCATGAGAGCTCCTCCTCCCAGCTAGAGGAGCATGTGCGCTGCATGAAAGCAGCGGTAGCATGTACTGTTATACCAATAAAAACTAGCAAGATCTTAAAGGGGACAAGACATTTGTCACATTTATTGTAAATACCATAATAAAATAAAAGATAACAGAATACATGGTTGTTTGGTTACTTATTCTTGATTATATATATATATATAATATATTATTATCCATTCACACAATCATTCATACAAGTTCTGTATAGATATTATAGTTACAGCCTAAAGTGCTTGTGACGAATACTGGCCAGGTACCTGTACACAAGAGTGGGGACGTCCGGGTCAGGTGCCCGATGCTCCTGGAGGCTGACAGCAACCATAGGCAAAGTCTAGTCTTTAGGTCCAGCTTTATAGGGCATCTGCTTGTTGTTAAATATCAGCAGGTGGCTGACTCCATGTTGGCAGCAGAATGTTACCCAAAGTCTCTATTTCACCCTTCTTTTTTACAGGCTTTTAGTTGGATTCAAAGTCTATAGGTCTTGCTGTGTCACGCTGCTTTGGGTTTGGATTGATCACCGTCATTGCAGGCGTGACTTTCGCCTTGAACCTGGCTTTGATCTTCTTTGTTGTTCTTTTTTGTCTTTTTCTTTTATGGGTGATGCTTTTTACTTTGTTTCACTGTTGTCTAGTCTTCAGCATTGGTAGTTGAACTTCACCTCATCAGAAGGCTGGGTGGAAGTTGATTTTATCATCCATACATGCCTCATTCACACATCTAAACTAAACTAATAGATTACAGCAGGGTTTGCAAAATAGGTTGAGGAAGCTTTTAACAATGGAGTGAGTGTTTTAAAATGGGGTTTGAATTACAATATGGCAAACAGTGAACAGAAGTTACAATGCAGGCAAGTGTAGTGAATGGTGAACAGAAGTTACATTAATAAAGTGAACAATTAAAAACAATTTCATTTATCAGTTCTACAGTACGTCACTGGCAAATGGGAGCTGGATTTCTGATCTCCCCTCAGAGAGATTTTTGGGTGGATCCTGAGAGCCACTGTGGAAGAAGAGAATGGCCTCTCCTCATCCTGTCCAGCTCACCATCCACTTGTCCCCTCCTCCCCAACCCTTGTTCACTATCACACTCCCCAACCTTCTGTCAACTGGGTGGAACTGTTCTGCTTCCCAGGAGCTGCAGGCCCTGTCCTGTTATCTCAGGGGCGCTGGGCCCCACCTGCAGTTCCTTTAGTCTCACTATCTCCAGGGGTGTTCTCAGCTGGCTTATCAGTTTGTTCAATGGCGGAGAGAAGTGGGCATAATAAACCCTCTGAGCTGTTCAGTGGTCCGACTGTTGTCCTCATGGGCAGTGGGCCGGGGTACCTGGGTGATCAGGCCTAGTCAGGGGGCAGATTTCAAACCCTGAGGGGAACGGTGTTTTTCCCTGCAGCTTATCCTTTCTGGGAAGGGAGGTTGTGCTCCATTCCCAGAGCCCGGCTTTGGGCTACACAGGAGGGACACATTCTTGCCACTCCCCCAGGCCTCACTCTAGTGAGGCCCCATCAGAAGGGCGCCCCCGCTGAGCAAGACCCAGATGCAGAGTCCACACACCTGACCTAGCTGATGGATGTGGTTGGCCATGTCTGTCACTGGGGTGGCTCCTCGCTGTCCCGCTGCTACAGCTCCTGACCTACACCCTCCCCCCTTCGGGGCTCTGCTAGTGTAACGCCAACAGACCCTGGTCATTGTCGGGCAGGACCTAACCTGGGACCTCTGGAGCTTAATGCATGAGCCTCTAGGGCATGAGCTGAAAGCCAGCTGGCTGTTAGCTCAGGCTGTAGAGCAGATGCATTGTCTCTCTAAGTGCTCTCGGTGCCACTAGATGGGCCAGACACCACACCCAGCAGGTGTGTGGGTTACACTCTCTCTTCTGGGTGGCTGCTGCCAAGGTGGGGGGACCTGGTTCTTACAGGACTGCGCTAGGCTCACTGTGGGAGCAAAAGAAAGTCTATTGGGCAGCCTCAGAGAGGCTGCTGCATGGGGTGGGGGCTGTAGAAAGGCCCCCACAAACCTGTCATGTCTCTCTCTGGGAAGAAGAGACGCCATTGCTTCTGGGAGGGAGGAGGGTTCGCGGCAGCCATGGGAGTGGGTACATGAGGCCAGGGGAGATCTCCATCTGCTGCCTCCTCCCACCCCCTCGGGTAACCCTACTTACTGACCCCGTGACGGGACTAGACTCTACCACAGGCCCCAGAGGCACCACCACAGGCCCACTCCTGGACTATGGAGCCTGAGGTTGGTCAGACACCCTCATCCTTATCCTAGCATGACATTCACCAGGTGCAGGGGGGTAGCTGACGCCTTGGCATCAGTTGATGGCTACAGAACCACTGAAGGCCACAGTGCCCTGCAAATTCCTCTCTGCTTCTTACTGCGAGTTAGTGTCACGGTGCAGACCACCCAGAGGGTGGGCCCTACAGCCAACAAGCTGGTGAATTCTGAGTCCTTGCCCATAGCTAAGCTTTCTTGCCAATTACACAGTGATGCCACGTGCTGGCTCAGAATTTGGAAGGAGAAAAGGAAACGCCAGCTCCCTGGCCTTCCTCCTGGCCTGCACACATTCCCCCAGGGGTCAGAGTTGTGGGATCCTTGGGGATGAAGGGACTGCATGCGAGGGGACAGTGATGTCCCAGAGATGCAGACCAGGCTTGGGGAAGTGGGTGGAAGCACAGGATGGACATGGCAGAAGAAGGGGACTGGGTCAGAGCAGCATTGCTGTGAGAAATCATTGTCTGCTGCTACAACTCCTGCAGGGCTGCTCAGAGCCGCGTGCTGAGATGTGGGAGAGAGACTGAGCACGAATATCCTATGCCAGTCACAGATCTAGGAGATACTAGGGCCCCGAGTCTGCAGACGGCTCCAAGCTGCTTGGAGGGAGCCAGTTGCAGCATCAGTGCCTAGACATTTGTCTTGTAGAACCAGGCCTGAAAAGCACTGAGCCCTCCCACTCCTGAAGGCCTTACTGGGAGCGAAGGGTGCTGCGTAACTCACAGGGGGCACTAAGAGACCAAAGGTATTGAGACCCCAAACACCCATTAATCTCAGTGGGAATTAGGAACCTAAACTGATCTGATCTTAAGCATTGGGCAGGATCAGGCCCTATGTGACCTAACGATCCTGAGCTATCATTGTTTAGACAGCACAATGTAAATGCTAGTTTTACTTGCTCAGTTACATTTTTCAAACAAATGCTTTACCAGCAATGTAACATTATCCCCTGGTTTCCTGTTGTTTTAAAACTGCACAGAGCATGGGGCAGGGCAGGGGAGATTGAGAGAGGAAGGAGCCTCTGCCCTGTGAGACCTTGAACAAATCCCTTAAACCAGACAAAGTCTTGGACCCACTGAAGCCAATGGGGCAAGCAGTCTTTCACCCTGGGAACCCGTTTGTCCACCAGTCACATCGAGAGCTGATCAGAATTTTACCCCCCACTTCTGGGAAAGCTTCAGCTTTTCACTGGAAAACTGAAAAGTTTTGGCCCAAAAACTGTGACAAACAAAAAGGTAATTTTACAATTTTTATCTGAATTATTGGTTATTGGCTGAAAAAAAATCTGAGATTTTCTTTTATTAAGTTTTTAGAGGAAAACAAATCTCTGCAAAAAAGTTTTCATTTTGTCAAAGCTCCACTTTTCTGTTGAAAAACAGGTTAGATGGAAAAATTTTCAGGCGGCCTTAGTTACATCTTTAATGTTTGTTAAATACCTGGAGAGTCAGTATCATTTTCTCCCACTGTAATATTCAGGTTACATAATAGGCCTAATTCTTTGTCCTTGTGACCATTCATCTGATACTTTAATCCTATGATCTCTTACTACTACTCAAACATCATAAAATGCCATAAAGTTGTTTTTGCCACTTTCAATACGTGTTGCATCTTGTAGTGCTGTGTCTGCCAGGGTTCATGCCAGCCCTTTATTGGAAAGTCTAAACTTAGCCAGACTTTTACAACATTCCACATATTATGTATACAGTCAAAATTCTCTCGTTTAAAAAGGCCTCCAAATTTGCAGCGGAGTTAAGAGTTTGGCTGCCCCTTAGAAAGCTTGTATTGTGCATGTATCAATAGCTGAATTGCCATCACAGACAACAGGCTTCATTTAGCCTTTTCAACATTTTATCTTCTGCAGTGCTGCCAACACTTATCCAAACGCATTGATCAGGAAATTGGGCACAGGTAGAGGCTGAGATTATGAAATTTGCTTAGGAGATTTGGCTGTCCAATTGCCATTAATGCTGTGGAAATCTCAGCCGTGAAATCCCCACTCTTTTCTCCACTGCCCCAGTTATGATGGTCTCACAACCGCACCCCTGAATTCATGCCCCCAGCTGTATCCTGCAAGGAGCACAGTGAGCATTGGGGAGTGGGGGGTGGAAATGTACATTGCCACAGTGCAAAGGTGTGAGCCAGAGGTGCACAGCACCATACCAGCACATGGCTTAACACTGTACTTTACTCAGAAATCTGCCACACAAAGCCTCTGGGCACCTTCACAACCATTGCTCTGGTTCCAAAAATTCAATTAAAAAAAAGAAAGCCCAAACTTACAAATTCAGGGATAAAGAGGAGATCAGGAAATGTTGTCAGGACGGAGAAGCCAGTAGGCAAGGAGACTGAAACAGCTGCCGATGACATCTTTGTCCGTTCAACTGAGAGATACTGGTTCTTGCAACTGGAAGGGGCTTTCAAATGCAGCCTCACTTCCCTCCCTGAGACAGGTGAACTCTTGACTGATCAGGTGGATGAATTTTACCTGCCTAAAGGGAAGGAGCTAACATAGGTGTGGCCAGCTAATTTAACAGATTTGCCTGTTGTGTTTATAAGCCCTGGGAGGAGACTGCAGAGTGTTTTAACTTTCCCGTAGCGTCATTGGATACATGTCATTAGATCTTCTAGGCCAGGTGGAGTTAATAGTAGAGACCTGCTGGCCAAGACACTGCTGCCAAAGCTAGAACTCAAAGGATGGGGCCCAGATCCTCAGCTGGGGTAAAGCAGTGTCATTCCATTGACATCAGTGGAGCTATGCTGATTTACACCCACGATGGACCTGGCCCTAGCTTTTGGCCAGTGCTCCAGAACTGCATCCACAGCCACTCCTATGAGACTTCTGAGATTTCCAGGGTCCCACCCGCTGCAGAGTCCAGTCCCCCACTTAGAACCACCCTCTGCAATTGCAAACTCCTCAAGTGTTTCCCTAGCAAACAACCATGGCTTGGCAGAGCTGGGAATAATCCTACACTGGGAAAGGAGAGGATCCAGGACAGCCCTCATCCCCAGTGGAAACATCTGAGAGTTTGAAATAGCCATGACAAGCCCAGGAAGCACACCTGGTTTTAACAGCAAGAGCCGCTGACCAGTGCGACAGGTCACCAAGGGAGGTGGTGGGTTCTCCACTAATGGGCGTATTTAAATCAGGACTGTTGATCTTTCTAATAGACACATCCTAGCCTACCCATGAGGCAGAGACTTGGTGTGGGACTCACTGGGGGGACTTCTCTGGCCCATGCAATACAGGGGTCAGGCCAGGTGATCCAATGGTCCCTGCTGGTCTTAAGATCTGCAAATCTAGAGATTGGTGCGGTACCAGTTCCAGCTCCACTGGGCAGACGTAGACCCCCTTTTACTCCAGCACTGGGGGCTGCCTGGTGCTGATAGTGGCCGAGGTGCAGCTTGGGAGCAGTTCTAGCGTGCATGGTGCGAGCTGCCCAGGAAGGGCTGCTTTGCAGCATGCCAGCAGCCCTTAACTTTGGGGAGGGAGGGATAAACTCAGTCCTGTCTTTAGAGACCAAGTGCCTCTGTGGGAACAGCTGGGGTAAGCCACATTCCCTGGACCATGAGAGGAGCAGCCCAGCGATTCCTCACTGGGCTGATCTTGGACTATGTCTTTGGGCAAGCTGCCAGCTAATGGGCCAGGCCCCTGTGATTGCATTAGGATAGTGACTCAGCAAAACTCTGGGTGGAGGCCTGGGGCAGAGCTCATTCCTCCTTGGGGAGTGCAGCTATGCTGCCTCTTTGAGGCGGAAACCCTGGAGGGCTAGTGCAAGTGCCTTGAAAATGGGCATGTTAAGGGACAGGGGCAATTGAATTAATTCCTTGCCTAGTTTATGGGAGCAAGGAAAGAGTTAACAGCTGCCGCAGTGATGGGGCACAGATCCCCCTCCTCACCAGCCCAGAGTGGCCTGAGGAGAGCCAGGGCTGGGAGTGAGGTGAAAGGCAACCAGGCCCAGAGACCAGAGGCCTAGGTACCAGATGAAGACAGAACATAAAGGGACCAGATCGGCATGGATTCATGGTGTCTGCAGCCTAACTCTGGTATCGGCAGGCCCCAGCATCCACAAAAGAATCAGGTCTCCAGACAGAGACTGGCTTGAACATTTCCAAAATGACAAATGTTGGGTTGTTTATTGGCCTTTCCGTTTTAGAGCATTGGTGGGGAGGGGTCACGTTTTCAAGCCCTGCTCCACAGCCCCAAGGGCTACATCCATGTGTGTTCAAACAGAAGCTGAGATTCTGCACAAGCTGGGACTCCCAGAAACACCCCAACCATCGCGAGACAGGAGGGAGCAATGCTGGTGCAGAGCCAGCATCTTGACCTTGGCACCTTTTGGGCCCATTAGTGAAGTTCTGTGTGGAGGGGTCTGTCTAGGGAGGGCCTCCACAGGGGCCTGCGATGAGCATCCTTTTAGTTCTTGACAGGCAGCTGCATAAGAGTCCTTTGCAAAGCCTCAGAGCACAGAGTCAGAAAGCAGAGACAGTCATTGCCCTGGTTGACACTGCTCAGAGGGCCTGCAGCATTCATGTTAGCGCCTGTTGCAGTCTGGCACCTCCAGCTGCCTTCATGGCCACAGTGACTGAATATTCACATCACAGAATCCAAGAGATCACCCTCTCATTGCTGGCCAAGTGCATCATAGCTTCTCTATGTCTGCCAGTACTGTCTTAGGGCAGTCTCTATCCTTTCCCTTTGTGCACAGCAACACACACACACCCCCTCCCTAATGACATGCAAGGTCACTAAACTGATGTTGCTTTTATATGTTACATGACGCCTGTGAGGATGGGAGGCTGTTTCTTTCAATCTGTTGTAGGAAGCCAGGCTGGGGGGTGCGAGGGAAAAGCAGAGGAAGTAGTTCTTTCAGGGCAGTGATTTTCAAACTTTTCTGGGGACTCGGTTGAAGAATATTGTTGATGCCCGCAACCCAACAGAGCTGGGCATGAAGGGGTTGGAGTAGCTCTGGTCTGGGGCAGAGGGTTGGGGTGCAGGGATGAGGGCTGCGAGGTGTAGCCAGAGTTGAGGGGTTCAGGGTGTGGGAGGGGGCTCTGAGCTGGGGTGCAGGAGTGGGTCAGGGCTCTGGGATGGGGGTGCAGGGTCTGGGGTGGGGCCGGGGTGTTTGGGGTGCCTGAGGGGGCTCTGAGTTTGTGGGGGCTCAGTGCTGGGGGCAGGGGGTTGGGGTGCAGGAAGGAGTTCCAGGGCTCTGGGCTGGGGATGAGGGGTTTGGGGTGCAGGAAGGGGTTCCAGGTTTGGGGGGACTCCAAGCTAGGGATTGGGGCACGGGCTTGTCTCAGGCAGCTCGCAGTCAGCAGCACAGCAAGGTGCCAAGGCAAGCTTCCCACCTGTCCTGGCACCGCAGACCATGCTATGCCCAAGAAGCAGCCAGCAGCAGGTCTGGCTCCTAGGCGGAGGCATGCAAACAGCTTCGCATGACTCTCGCCCGCAGGCATCCCTCCCCACCAGTTCCTATTGGCCGAGAGAGTGGAGCTTGTGCTCAGGGCAGGGGCAGTGCGCGGAGTCCCATGGCCCCCCTGTCTAGAAGCCGGACCCACTGCTGGCCAATTCCAGGGCACAGCATGGTGTTGGAACAGGTAGGAACTAGCCTGCCTTAGCCAGGTAGCATGACCGAGGGACTCTTAACGTCCTGGTCGCGGCGCTGATCAGAGTAAACCAGTGCCTGACATGCTGCTACCCAGTTCTGGGTCACAACCCGAACTTCAAAAAATGCTGTTCTAGGGTTAACCTTGATTTTCTCCTTCTAGTTACATTCCTGAGCAGAACAAAGAAAAGGACACTGATTCTTTGCCATGTGACAAATAGCACAGGATGTGAAAAATTGACAATAAGTAAACCTATTTAAGGGTCAGTTTTGAATGCAACTTTGAAGTACTGTAATGGGGTGTCCATGTCCAGACCTAGCAAGGCATTCATTGTTTATTAGCTACCTGTCAGGAAACCTAGCAACCGATTATTAAAAAGATCTGTATGAAACTATAGCTAGTGGGTGATGAAATGGGCTTTTGTTTAAAGGTGTCAAACTGCAACCAAGATGCATTAGTTAACGAATTTAGGTCTATTTAACCTAGCATAATTAAATATACACAAAACCTGTAATGATGCTAGTGTGGGGCATTATGGATTTGCTAGACTATGTGGCCCAGAACCTCAGCCTGGTTGCACGGGGTTAGTGCCGGCAGGAGAGTGCGTGCACTGTAGCATGAGTCTTTGTTCATTGCAGAGAAGGTCTGCAGCATTCCAGCACTGAAACCCAGGGGCGGTGCTGACAAGATGAGAAATCTCTCTCCGGGTTCCTCTGCACAGGTTTGATTATTCATTACACAAAGCCAAACCCTGACCCGTGCTCCAAGCCTGGCTCATTAGTATCTAGCAGCTATTGTCCAGGTGGTGCCGAGGATAGAATCCAGTCAGCCCACCCTCTCCAGACTGCATAGCACCTGAAGAACTGCTCTCTGACTGTGACTACAGCCTCAGCCAGGCTGCTGGCAGACTCTCCTTACATGGAGAGATGCCTCAGACCTGGACCAGGGGGGCATGCCATCACCCCCACCCTGCCCTCACCACACACACAGCTGTGACAATTCATCTCCGTGGTTAGCATCCCTGCAGAGGGGCTCCTGCCTGAGACCTTCCATGTCTCAGCCGCAGGATCAGGCCGTTAACAGTAATTCCACTGACCAGCAGAATTCTATTTCATTAACACCCCTTAAAACCCCCAAACCACTGCAAGAAATCAGTGAGACCTAATGGCCATTATCCAGTGCCCTAATGCTACACCACCTGCACTGCCTCATCCACCTAGAGGCCTGGGGGTGAGTGAATGACCCACAATATTTTGACGTAATGGATCACACTAACTGAAGTGACTCCAGGAAAGTGGAAAAATCCGGGAGTGGGGGGACAACGACACAGCCCATTTGCTGCTCACCTTTCAGTGGAGCAACACAGCCCCCTGGCGGCCTGCTCAGCTACTCACAGGCAATTCTACAGGCCAGCTGCCAGGGCCCAAGGGTCTGGTCTGCAGCTGGGCCCTGCCTCGGCTGGTCTCTCGCACAGCGAGGGAGAACACTGCTACCGCGCCCTCCCGCACTAGGCCTGCTGTGGGACCTTCACTCTGTAGGCCCGAGTCAGCAGCAGATCCTGGCATCCAAGAGTCACTCCTCTGCAGGGTATGGACTGACTTTCCCCAGGGACCCAGCCAAGAGAGGGAGTCAGCATATTAGGAGCTTAAAGCTTATTCCACACACACACACACCCCTACCTGGGACATCAGCTCCTGTCGCCGAGGCCATTTGTGCATTACACTGTCACAGTCACTGCAGCATGGGGCGGGGCTGGGCCAGGCCAGGGTCCCAAGCTTGTGTCTACATGTGCCCCATCTTCCCCTTGGCAACCTTCCAGCTTGCCTGGTTCCCCACCTGCCCACTGTGGCATTTTCCTCTCATGCTTCCGCACCAGAGAGATAGAGACAGAATTATCCCAAATGAGATGGCTTATGTATTAGTCACGTAACTTCATGCACCCTGGAATCTCTAAGAAACAAACACAAGATCCCTGCAACAAGGAGTCTGACTTTCAATAGGAGAAAGTCGCCCCTTCCCTACCAGGAGGCTACAACAGAACAGGTGCATCTGCCTCAGTTTCCCTCCTTCAAAGTCCCCAGCAATTCCATGACAGCTCTCATGCCAGGATCCTAACAAGGGCAGTCTGGGCCAATGGTCAGAGCAGGGTCAAACCTGAGATGGTCATAGCCAGGAGTTCACAGCCAAGTTCCAGGGCAGTATCAATACCCAAGGTCAGAGGCTGAGTCAGGTTTCAGCGTCTGGGTCAGGTGGCAAAGTCTAAATCAAGCCAAGGTCAAAGCCAGGACTTCAGGAGCAAAGACAGTCATGGCAGCTACAAGAGATCCACACTATTACCTGGATACTTCCCAGAACACGCCTTGGTGTTATATAGGGCAGGGAGCCAATCAGGGCCATGCAGCTGCTGCCCATCAGCTCCTTGAGGCGGGACTTCCCATGATCGGTGTCCACACAGGGTCATCAGCAGTGGAGTGACACTAGTTACAGCTGCTGTGGGTTGCAGCATGGTGCTGCTCCCTAACACCCTTCCAGGCCTGGGTTCTCTAGCTAACAGCAGCCCTCCTTGGGGACAGTTTATTACTCACCTGTAGTGTAAAGCCTCCATTTCAAGCAGTCTCAAAGCATCTGCCATTTGTCCCCCCCATGACTGCAGTCCTTACAATCCAGTGCCAGCTACCCGGTCAGTGTAGCGCAGGCCACGCTCCGGCCTCTTCCACCGTGGGCTGGGCTCTTTGTCGGCCTCCTTTCACTATTTCAATATGCAGTGGTGGGAGGAAAAGGGTTAAAAGTGTAGGAACTTAGCATGGTGGAGTCTCCTATATATAGAGCAGGGGATGGACCATGGCAGAGAAGTGCTGCATTATTGTGACCATCTCGGAATAGCTGCCAGATCTGTTACTGTGACCATCTCTGCAGGGGTCTCTCAGTGGCACTTAAGGAAGAGGAGAAAGACTGCACGTCAGCTGACTGACTAGTCCCAGGCACGAGCCACATGGGGCTGGCATCAAGTGAATCTCAATCTTGGCTTCAAGAGCCTTTTTAAGAATAGTTATTGATCAGGGGGGCGGTAGTGTTGAGGACTGTCCTGCAATGTCCCCTTGGAGATCTGAGGATCTCCTCACTTCTCCCCCCAAATCACATCCCCCAACCTGAAGAGGGACAGAGGAACAGGAGTCCAAATCTGAGCTCACAAACTTCTCCTTTGGGCAGGCTCAGGCTGGGTGTTCTGCCTCCACAACATGCCTGGACATCCCAGCAGGGCCAGAGCAAACCGCTACTGGATTCATACCTGGTTCAAGACCCTTTTCTCTCTCCAGGCCTCCACCTGCTCATCCAACTGCTCCAGGATCAGAGAAAGCAAGTGCCGACTGAGCTGAGGTGAGAGGCGTTTTCAGTGGAGAATCTCACTGTTACAGTGGCGCTTCTCCAGCACACCCTGGTTCTGTTAAAGGCGCGTGTGCTGGAGCTCTTGTCAGAGCATCTAGAGACAATACCCACATGGCTATGGCTGGGGGCCCCCTGCCATGGGGAACTAGAGCACAGGGTGATGTGGGACTGACACAAGCTTCTGCGTTCTCTCCCCTGGGCCCAGTGATTCCCAGAGTGCTGGCAGGAGAGTTCCAGGGCTGGGGAGAAGTGGAGGGTGGCATCAGTTTGCAGATTCCACATAAATAGGCCAAAGAGCCCAGTTCCTTAACACTGTGACTCAGGTTTCTCCTGCCTGATTTTTCACCTGACTGAGCTAAGGCCCTACACCCAAAACACATGGGACAAGAGGGATTTTAAGCTGTTTTTCTAGTCAAGTCCCAGGTTCTGTCCCTAGCTGGACAGCAGCAGTCCCCGCTGAGCATGAATTTTCTGTAAACCTTTCCAGCACCCCCCCGCCCCATTGTTCAGTTACATGAGATGGGAAACCAGGCACCACCAAGGGAACTCAGCCTATGCACGCTCCCCGGTACGCCCCCGGGGAACACGTTACATGCTCAGAGCATAGAGTTCAAAGATCAGGACGTCAACATGCTTGGAGCCCAGCATAGTCTTTCCATGAGTTCTCATTGCTTTGCTTAGCCTCAAGAGAGAGGGAGAATCTAAAGCTCACTTCCCTCTTCATCCTGGTCAAGGGAAAGGGATTCATAACACACGCATGGTGTAGAACATGGGCCTCAAATAGCCCAGAAGGCCTGGGAGTGCAGGGTGCAGGACCGCAGGGCAGGGCAGAGCGGGATAGGAAATGTGGGGTCTGGCAGCCTCTCTCTCTCTGTGTCTGACATTTATACCATAATCTGAATGTGTGTGCAGGTAGGGCCATCAAGGAGATCCGGAGAGGGGCAGTCATGCTGGAGGGACCATCGTTGCAACAGCTCAGTGACTGGATCCAGGAAGGAGGTTCCAGGCACTGGCATAAGTGGGTTTGGTTCCTGGCTCAGGGATGAAGGGCTGAGTTTTCTTTCCTGGGGGTGGTGCTACATGTTTCCACTGGAGCTCTGCCCCCCTCCCCTGCCTAATCCCCATGGGTGTGGGAAGAGAGGACTCCATGTCCCACCCATAAAAGTCACTCCTTCATTGTGTGGAGGTGGCATGCCAGTGCACTTTCCACAGTGTTCCCACCCCCTCCGTCTCAGGAATCGCAACTGGACAGCGCTTGTGGGGCTTGAAGTTTACAAGTTCAGCCGCTGGCTCAGAGAACAGGTTCATTGTGTATTTCCCCAGAGAGGCTACTCCTGCAGGTTTGAATTTAGAAATAAAGATGAGGAACCTTCCCCTTGGTTCTCTCTATCTTCTCATTCCTCTCTGCCAGGCCTTTGGCTGTTTGTCTCCCTGCTCCTGAGGAACCTTCCCCTTGGTTCTCTCCATTTTCTCGTTCCTCTCTGCCAGGCCTTTGGCTGTTTGTCTCCCTGCTCCTGGACCAGGCACAGAACAAGGTGCAAATAGGAATGAGGTGAGCAGGATTTTCTGTGGAAAATGGGAAGCAGGCAAAAAGGTCACAGAGATCAGAGATGCAGAGGATGTGAAGATCATCCAGTCCCTCTCCATGATTATGCAGGACTGCCACCTTTGGTGCATTTCAAGTCTAATTGTAAAGTCCCAAGAGATGAATGGGGTTAGGCCCTCCTTCACTGGGAGGCTATTCACAGCCTGAGAGCTCAACCTCCGGATACAACTCTGAGATTCCATTTCCTCATCACATCCTGTTATTCCTTGGTGTCATCCAGCTTTGCCCTGGGAAATCTCTCTCCAGCCGTGGGGAGACCATCTTCCTCCACAAAAGGGCCTAAGTGCACCATGCCAACAGCTCTAGTACAGGACACACAGGCCAGTCCTCCCCCAAGACAATGGGGCAGTCACATTCATCCCAAGGAGCCTCACAAAGGCAGGGGCACAATTCTGTGCAAACAGGGAAGCGAGATCCTCAGAACTAAGCTCCTCATGAAAGCTTGTGTTGTTTCGCAGATTCCCCAGCCACCGCAGCTGCTCCTTTCCCATGCAGACCACGGCAGCAGTCAGAGGGACGCTCCCTGGGGGGAGATGCTTTAGCAGTGGGAAAAGGAGCCATCAAAAGCCATTATAAACAGGTAATTTCTACTTTCTTCCCCACTGAAGACAATGGGCCTAATTCTGGAAGAGCCCTATCCCTACAAGTGAGAAGCATGGGGCACATACAGAGGATGTGCTGTTTCTAACCTGTAGCTGGAATGATTCACCCACCTCTTTGGGCTTGGAGGGTGGCTGGTTGCAGGGAGGGGGGTTACAGGGTGAGGAGCCAACAGGCAATGGTGTTTCATGGTCTCCTTCAGGACTCAACCTCCTGGCTGCTGAATCACCAAGTCCAGCACCAGTTCCCTCAGGACAAAGGAGCTGCCCCACCAGGTCACCGCCAATAGGGACCATCGGCTGTCTGCACGAGAGGTGAGCACATGCGCTGGCCTGGCTGGAGCGTGAATGCTCAGCAATGACCCAGTGTCCCTTGGCATGGAATTGCTGCTCACATACGGAGCTCTCCTACGTGCTAATTCACTGGGTTTGGCATGTGGAATTACTGGCTCATGGGAGGCTTGCTGGCCCCTTGTGCTGCCTCATCAGGGTGGGGCACCCACTTGTTGGGTCCTGTCTGTGACCCAGACTGACAGCTCTTCAGGGCAGGGCCTGTCTCTGAACTCTGGCTTTGTGGAGCATCCTGGGGCTCAAGCCCCCACCACCCTGGAGTAATGAGCAATAAACACAAACTCCATCAGGCTTGTTTTTATGCTAGTGGTGCTGGTTGAGTTAGGAACAGAGGTTCTCAAACTCGGGGTTGAGAGCCCAAGGGGGTCACGAGGTTATTACAGGGAGGCTTGCAAGCTGTCAGCCGCCACCCCCAACATTCATAATAGCGTTAAATAAAATCTATAAGCTGGGGGGAGTGTCATGCTCAGAGGCTGGCTGTGTGAAAGGGGTCACCCATAGATGTTTGAGAACCACTGCTCTAGGGGATGATGGGTGCTGAGTCCTTCAGGCCATGCTGGCTTGAGTGAGGTAGAGTAGCTAGGTGCCAGGTTTTCAACCAGAAAGTCCAGTCGAAAAGGGAAATGACAGTCTGGTCAGATCTACTGACCAGACACCCAAAGTTCAGTTACTGTGGGCAGGTACTGGATCATCACCCATGCCACCCCCATCTCAGCTGGAGTCACCTCCTCCCTGCATCAGGCAGCTGCAACTCCCAGCCCAGGGTCTGCAGGGGAGTCCCTGCTGACCAAGGCAAGGGGGTGGAAGGGGAAAAACAGTGATCAGCTTGGGGAAGGGGATAAGAGGGGTGGATGGAGGCAAGGCAAGGGAGCAGAGGTTCCAGCACTTGTGTCCAGCTTTTAATTGGCAACCAGGGTTGGGCAGGGAGGAGCTGGAGCCCTGTAGGGTCAGCACTGACTGTAGGGACAGGATCTGGGGCTCCAGGCTGGCTCAGACTGATGCTTCAAGGATGGGAGAGCATCATAGGGCAAGCTCTACTGCCATATAAGCTGGTGCAGCTGCTTTGGAGCTCTGCCCCCTATCCCAATCCCATGGAGGTGCCAGCACCAGGCAAGAAGCTCCATGCTTAGGTGTAGCCTAACCAAGAGCCGGAGGGCAGCCAGGCTGGCAAGGAGATGCCTTCTGGCAGAGCCTAGCTTCCTGGGGCCTCACAATGCACCAACCTGAGAGCAGCCAAGAGGCAATAAGCCCCCAATCTGATCCTCAGTCTTGGGTGCCCCTAACAGCAGCCTCTGTGGGTGGCTCCCCCCATTCCACACTAACCCTTCAGTGGCCTCCTTTCCTGACCACTCCTCACCCAAACCCCAAGCTGGCTCATCCCCCCCCCCACCTTTCATCCTCTCCCCTGCTCACTAACATCTCTATTGGAGCCTGGCTCCATCCATCAGGCTGGGATAGGGCCCTGCAAGGAGGGGAGCTTCCTTATCACTGTGGCTGGAGACACACAGTGCTGGCTGCTTCCCCACATGAAACCAGTTAGCAGAAGAGGACTGAGATACTTCCATCAGAGCAGAGAACGCTGAAGTCGACATGTAACTTCAGAGACAAAACTATTTTCTAAAAACTAAAAAAGCCACCATGGCTGAAAATCCATGTAGAAGAAGCAGGGAGAGATAAAAAGGCATCTTTTAAAAATTGGAAGTCAAATCCTAGTGAGGTAAATAGAAAGGAATGTAAATTAAGTGTAAATATGTAATAAGAGAAGCCAAAAAGGAGTTTGAAAAACAGCTAGCCAAAAACTCAAAAAGGTATTAACAAAATGTTTAAGTATATCAGAAGCAGGAAACCTGCTAAACAACCAGTGGGGCCCCTGGACAATTGAGATACAAAAGGAACACTTAAAGACGATAAAAGTCATTGCGGAGAAGCTAAATGAATTCTTTGCTTCAGTCTCCATGGCTGAGGATGTTAGGGAGATTCCCAAACCTTTGTAAGTGATAAATCTGAAGAATTGTCACAGACTGAAGTGTCATTAGAGGTGGTTTTGGAATTAATTGATAAACAGTAACAAGTTGCCAAAACCAGATGGCATTCACCCAAGAGTTCTGAAAGAACTCAAATGTGAAATTGTGGAATTATTAACTATGGTTTGTAATCTGTCCTTTAAATCAGCTTCTGTACCCAGTGACTGGAAGATAGCTAGTGTAATGCCAATATTTAACAAGGGCTTGAGAGGTGATCCCAACAATTACAGATCAGTAAGTCTAATGTTGAGCAAAAATAAAATTGTCAGACACATAGAACATAAATTATTGGGCATCCTCATTACTTGTTTCCTTGCAGCCCACAGCTTTCTTCTTCTGCAGTGAACAAGGAACCTGTTCCAGGGGTCCTGCTGACAGCTCCTTCATTTCCCTGTGCATCCCACTCAGTATCAACATTCCTCTTAGCATGTTTCACCCATTACAAGACAGTGTATCACCAATTGACAGCTGAGTTAAAGCATCACTAAAGTGCATGACAGTAAAGGTATACATCAGGATTACACCACATAGGTGAGCATGGTCCCTGCAGTAGGGAACGAATCAAACACCAGCAGGGAATTTTCCTTGCCCTCAAACTTAACTCAATTCTTTAAAACAGATGCCTTCACAATAAAATCAATTTAAGAACTCTGAGGACACAAATGAGGTAAACGCTGCCCTCTTACAAAGACTAGCTTGCAAGGGGGCTGTACACTGCCTTTTCCTTTCTGATGTTTTTAAATGAGTAATTCAGAATAAGATGAATTCTGAGCAAAGCCATTTGCTCAGGGGAATACAGAAAGACAACACAGATCATAGAATGATGCTAAAGTTTTTGTTGTTGTCTATTTAACTCAAACCTCACAAAACTGTGGGAAGTGATCTGTGACTGATCCAAGACCCTGGATAAGGAGCAGACAGTCTCATTCTCATCTGAAAAATTCAGAGAAAAGTGCTGGTAACTGTCATCTACAACTTTTCAGATTCAGTGGCCACAGTACATCAACCAAGGGAAGAAGTTGGAATAAGACTAAAAAGCAGCTACATTTAATACAAACTACAGTGCTTGTGTTGCCCTTTTCAGGGGAAAGGCAGAACCCCCCGCTCCATTTCACATTTGCTATATTCCTCTCAGCCCTTGCTACATTTGTCTGGTTCTTTTCCACTGCAAGTACTTTCCTGGCCCAATTTCTTCCTCCATTTTTGTACATCTGCTTTTCTCCCCCAATCATCCTCTTCCCAGCTCCAGGCCTGTGGGTTTTCACAGGCATCTAGTTTCCTCTTGAGGCTTCTCTACATGGGAAAATTACAATAGCTTAACCTAAACCAGTGGCTCTCAGCCAGGGGTAGGTGTACCCCTGGGGGTACGCAGAAGTCTTGCAGGGGTACATCAACTCATCTTTTTGCCTAGTTTTACAACAGGATATGTAAAAAGCACTAGCAAAGTCAGTACAAACTAAAATTTCATATGACTTGTTTATACTGCTCTGTATACTATTCACTCAAAGTACGATATTTATATTCCAACTGATTACAATTTTTCAGTATAGTGTGCTGTGACACTTTTGTATTTATGTCTGATTTTGTAAGCAAGTAGTTTTTAAATGAAAGGAAACTTAGTGGAACACAGGACAAATAGACTCCTGAAAGGGGTACAGTAGTCTGGAACGGTTGAGAGCCACCGACCTAAAGCATAAATTTAAACTAATGCAAAGCTCTGCACCGACACTTATTTCAGTTTAAGGGTTTGTTACTGCAGTTCAGTTTGCACCTGTTCCCAACTAATTTACACTAAACCAAAATCAAGAGCATCCACACAGTAAATGCACCCCTCATGTTACGCCAGTGCAACTCATGTACTCAAGCCATTATACTGCTATACTTCAACTTCTCTAGACTGACCTCACTTTCAGCTTCTCTTTGGTGCTAGACTCCTCTGTACAATGAATAAGGATACCTGTAAGCAATGACTTCTAGGTATATTGGCTGAATCATTTCCTTATAATTATACAATGTTATCTCCCATTCCCCATTTTTCAGTTTTTGGGGTCTTGTATTTAAGAATTAGCAAAACGTCAACAGAATACTTTAACAGGAGCATCAGCTTCCATTGCTAAACTACAATGCACTGTACGGATGGAAAGTTAGACCCCGCAAAAATGAAGTCAAGACAAACCTAGGAAACTAGCTAATAGATTTAAGAAATAAGCCCAGCAGGTGACCATGAAAACTGTCAAAATAAGAAACCTTTACCAAAATACGGCATTCTAACAGCTAATACTCAATAACCTTCATGTGTTAACAAGTCTAGGGACCAACCTGTTCAGAGTGTTGGGACTACTTAGTTGCAAAAGTCTTACAAGCATGAGTGAAGCCTAACATTAGATGAGAAGTCTATTACCGGAAACTTGTGGATTACCCAAAATTTGTCTTTTGGGCCAAGTAATTTTCTATTTAAGGTACTATGTTAAGGCTTATACTTTTACAAGCATAATTCACCATTAGACATATCATTAGAAGGACGAACAAGTCTGTTCTTTCAAACTCAGCGCCTGTGAAGGTGCTCTAAAGCGCCTTCCCTGAATGCTGAAACTGGTATTTAACTACAGAATCAGAACAGCCAGAATGGGTCAGACCTATAGACCATCTAGCCCGCCGACAATAGCCATGAACAGAACAGGGAATCATCAAGTGACCCATCCCCTGTCAGTCACTCACTCAGTTTCTGGCAAACAGAGACTAGGGATACCATCCATGCCCACCCTGGTTAATAGCCATTAATGGGCCTATCCTCCATGAATTTATTTAGTGGTTTTTTTTTTTGTTTTTTTTTTTAAATAGACCAGCATATTGAAGAGCTGCAGTGTTCTGTTTTTTTATCAAAAAGGTTCCTGGCAGTCTAACAACATCCTTACCAAAAGACAGTCGTGCTCAGTTTCAATATGAAGTGTCAAAGCCACTTGCAACTTATTAGAGATCACAAAATAGGCTTCAGTTTGAAATACTTCCTCATATACAATTTATTTTTACGCTCTTCAATCATGTATTTGGTACGTACTACAGGAATTAGGCAAAACCTTTTATGGTACTGGTAAGCTATCAGCCTACGGGCTGCTTTATGATTGCAACATATGTTGCAGAACAGATCATGACTGCATAAAAGTCACTCGTTTAGTTCATTTTCCCCCTAATTTGTTTAACTGGACAAAGTTGGTTGCAGAAGAGAAGTCATGACAGCTGTATTTTTTTTCTCCCTCAACATGCACTGTTTAAAGGTAACCTGCAAAAAAACCCCACTGTGCTTGTGCTATTTTTGGCTTCTTTATATGTAAAAAGTAGGGGCAATTGAGTGGTTTAAAATTTTGTAAACACTCTGGTTGAAAGTTAATGACCAGTTAGCTTCACTGTGAGTAAAAATTCCTTTCAACACCTTCATTTAAGAATTCAAAACATCTGATACCTCACTGATTCTCCGATATGGCCAGGGAAGACTAGACTTTACATTCCCAATCACTAAGTTAAAAACCAATAGAACAAAAAGTTACACTTCCTTTCAGGACACTTTCAGAATCAAAAACGTATTAAAAAAGGCACAAACACCTTCTGTAGTAACACTTTGCAGATCACCTTTAACTTGCGTCACCTCATCCATATCTCAGAACAAAAGCAGAAATTAAAGATACACCTTTGTCTAGAATTCAAAATAAACTGAGAAGATATGACTGTTTGATAGCCATCAATTTAAGTTTGACTACCTGTATAACATCAACTTCAATGACATACATGACTTGCTTTAAAGTTACTGAAGCATTAACAGAAGCAGTAGGGCTACCACAAAGGTTTTTAGTTAGAAATACACATTTTATTTCTATGTGTCAATAAAAAAAAAAAAAAAAAAAAAAAAAGTCCCACATTTTCAGATCACAGGATGCAAATGCATACAACAAAAAAGTTGCGCACTAATCTACGAATGTGATGTCACAATTTAGAAGATCCCAATCCAGGCCAATTGTTATTTGATTGAAATACCCTTCTAAGACTAAGCCCTTACCATTTACATCAGACACAAAATCCCTTTAACAACGTAAACAAAATAACTTTCTTCCTAAAAGGTTAACTTTGAAATTTCAGTCCATTCTTACAGGACTTGCACTCCTCCTTCGAGGGCTTCCTGATGGTGAACGACTGAAAGTGAAAGAAAAACAGAAGTTAGTTGGAGTAACTCTAGTGTTGACTTGGAACTTCCGATATAGCAATGTCACCGGGGGGGAGGGAGAAACCATTTTCTGTAATAACCCAATAATCAGCACCAATGAAAGTAGATAATTAGTTTTCCTTTTAAAATAGATCTTACACACATTTCCTCATTAACAGGAAAGGATAAAAAGGAGGCTACAAACAAGGACCTTGAGGTCAGGCATACACTACTCCAGTTCCCATGCACTCCTTCCCTCAAGAGACTTCAGTCAAGCTTGGAAAAGTGGCCTCCAAGTGTTGAGAAGATCACACTTATCCTGAATTAATGGAAAATGGTTAAAAATGGCTCAAACTAAAATGGAAAAATCTAAGGCTAATAATTACATAAAACATGCAATGTTCTAGCAAATATTCATCTGCATTACAAAAGGGAAATGTAGAAAATTCTATCTTGCTATTATCATGTAGCAACAACAGACTGTACAGCTGTTAGTCAAAACAGAGCCACCAGCAAGATGGACCACAGTCTGACTTCAATTCGGTCAGATGGGTGTTTGTTACAAGAAGCCTTTATGTTTTGCTTCCCACATTTAATCCATTTACAGTTTTACTCTGAGCCATTTACATTTTCCATTCAAATATTTTACTCTGGCTATATCCCCCCACCCCTTGAGAAAGTAGGTTCAGTCCTTCTGAAAAGGATTTAATTGTAAGCCAGAAGTAGCCCACTGCACCTTCTAGAACACAAGTTAATCTCATTATGATCACTGGAGTTTTTAAACAGACTGCTTAAAATTGATTCCCCCTGTGCTTAAAATTTATTTCATGCTTTAGCTCATTCACTTTATAACGACTTCATTAACTTGCAATTATGAGGATGGAAGTAATACAGCAATAGCCAAAGGCAAGATCCTCATAATACAACATGCACCCACTTTCTTGGAAACAGCTTTACCATGATGAGCCTCATCTTAGTAATCAGTGTCCTATGCATTAATTAAGGCAGCCCTGTCCATCCAAAACACACCTTACAGTTAAATCAGAGACAAAATATAGGGAAAAATTCTGAAAACTCGTTTGACTGAGATTACCAGTAGAGACCACTGAAGACACAACAACATTTATTCTACACCCAGCAGTCTTTAATCGCAAGATTCAACTTACCTTCTCTTTGGAGATGGTGATCTGGACTTTGATCGGCTGCAAAATATGGACACAAGTTTTTATCTGTCCTCATCTTGAGACGCAGTCACCATCCATCACTACTTATTTAATGAAAACATGCTGGTACATTTCAAGTCTGGTGCCCACATTTGTGTTTCATCCCACCTATTTCTACTTCTTGGCAACTCTTCTGAGTAGTTTTGTTTGTTCAGAAAATCCATCAACAAAAGCCATATAACCACCATCAGAAACAAAGTTCCCCTGCTGTTATTGCGACATTTTAAAACTACCAACAAGATGTGAACATCTAACTGATTCCAGAACTTCTGTAGCTCTGCAGCCAAGAGAGTTCCCTTTGTTCTTCTGTAAATAAGCCATTAGAATCTTCTGCTTGCTTGAAGGTGAAGTTCAATGGTCAATATCTTTAAAACCATTCAGTGAACAATGCCAATGCTTTACACTTTTCACTAACTCCCATCCTGAAAGCACTCTTCTGTTACTACTGGACCACTAAACTGCATACTTATGTTATGTCACAAAGAAGATTTATGTTAAGATTTGAATTCTAGGAGTAGTTCATTCATAGAAAAAACAGTCTCAGTCCTACATTTGAGTAACATGCCTACTATCTGAGTTTCCCTAGCTGACACAAATTGATCATGGCTAGTTGTTCACTGCACACCACTAGCGTATGCAAATGAATCAGGGCATACTGCAGAATGGCTAAATGAACATTTGAATTTAGGGGGAACTAATGTTAAGTTTCTGCCTGTTATCTCATGAATGTCATATTGAAACAGCACATTTTAGAATCAAGAGGTAACTTCCCCCAAACACACCCTAGGGAGTCTCTTGAGTTCTCTATTACTGTGGATTTGTATTTTGCTAGGTGCTGTTTAAGCTTTTTTCCAGCAAGTTTGGGGTTTGAAACTACAAAGTGTCCCTTCTAATATACTTTCCTGGCACCAACTTCATTTTTACAGGACACATTAGGGTCTTAGTGCAGGCAAATTTCTGGTACACGAACAAGTTTTGCCTAATATGCATCTATCTATGGCAGAAAGAACTAATGCATTTGACTACGTAAACCTGTAGCTTTAATTAATTATGGCAAACATCTTACCTGCTTCGTGGCCATAAAGCAGATCTGGATCTGGATCTGGATCTAGACCTAAAGTTTGAGGAAGGAAACTAATGAAAACCAACTTAACTGCACAAGAATTAATTTCTGTATTAATACAGCAATGCAGTAAGAAAAATACAAATCCACAGCATTTGCTGTCTAAGTAAAAAACTCCAGGCAGTCAATACTGCAGCAGCAATTTTGTTATCTGAGAAGGATCCTGTTTGCCAGCTTTAGACAGAGGTGCTATTTTCCAAAAAAAATCAGAAATCAAACACTGAAACATGGGAAGTTGATGTCACTGATAAGCTTTTATTATATTATGCTATGTAAAGCAATTTTTATTTACATAAATTGCTCCAGGGCTTTGACCACAATACTTACATATTGTTTGGGGTGTGATTTTATTCACACTCAAGGACATAACTAGGCCAGCAAAATGTTTAAGTATACACCAGACCCTAAGACCAGCTAAACATGCAATACCAAAAAATCAAGAGAACTGTTTTTTGAATATTCACTTTAGTTGAGGGGAAATTCCCCCATGTTAATATGTCTGGTCTTGTGAAGCTCATTCTTTACATGTTATTTGGCAAGTAGATTCTGGGAGCTTTCACTACCTCCTATCATACCATTCAAATATTCTGAATCCACCTTAAAAAAAATGTTGGCTGATAAGAATAATACAAAACCAATTACCTTGATCTTTTTAAAGAACGTGACCGGGATCTACGGGGTGAGGCTGATCTAGATCTACGAGGTGACACCGACCTCGATCTGCGAACAGAAGCTGACCTGGATCTGCAGTGAAAAAAATTGAAAACATTATACAATACTTTGCTCGCCTTTAAAGAAGGAGAATAGTATGTTTGACTTCTCTTAAAAAGGAAAGCACAAGGGAGTCAAACTCACCGCCTACCACGGCTTCGGCTGCGTGACCGAGAATACCTTCTTCCTCTGGACCTTGAATGAGATCTAGACCGTGACCTAATGGTAGGTTAGAAAAAATAACTATTAGAAAACAAATTTAGCAATTATCGCACGTGAGCCTCTGTTGAAGTTAAATTTTCAGACAACTAAAAATTAGTGTCTGTCAGTTGGAAAAACTCAGGGCCTATATTTGCTTTGAGTATTTTTACTACCTAGAAAAGATGTTAAGCTGAATTACATTTAGAATTACATTATAATATAAAACACTGTAATGTGTATTAAAATAAACCTTGCAAGTTTGCAGGTCGACCCTCTTTGGCCCAAGGTCTAGCAGATCTAGACGATCTAGAAGTATCTATAGCCGATCGCTGCATCTAGGTGTTCTCTTCAATCTAACGACGATCAAACTGACAGCCAAATGAGCCAGGGTGAGGCTTGATTGACGCAAGAAGATTTTTCTAGGTGGGAATGTGGTCAATCTGGTGTTCCTCTTTCTAAACCGGAGGGGGGGGGGCCCCAATTGAAAGCCAAATTTACTGTTACGGCGATCACCATCTCAAATTTTCTGCCCTTTAAAGAATATGGTGAAGCTAGGTGTAGATGGCTCGAGGGGATCTGGCCTCTTATGCTGATCACCTCAAGGTCTAGAAGGATCTTAATTGTCGGATTTTGCAAGGCGCCTCAGCATGAAACCTTAAGGCTTGTGACATTCTGAATCAAGGCGACTGACTCAAACGAAGAAACCTGAAAGGTTTTGACCAGGTTGATTGTTAATATATTAACATTATATAAATATACAAAATGTAAAATACACCTGTATAAATACGACATTAAAGTTAAATTAAAAACTGGCATAAACATTCTCTTCTTGCTAACAAGACTACATCTCACCTAGCAAAGAGAACCATCACATCCTTTCACACACATACCTGCTCCTCCTCCTCCGACTATATGCGGTGACAGTCATAAGCATAATGACCCTTGTCTCCACATCTCGTAGCATCGTCGTTCGGATCGAAGGCCGCCGCGCGGAGGCTCGTCGAGCGGGGAGCGCGGGCATGCCCGTGGACGAGCCCACTTCACCCGCAGCCACACACAGACCGCAACCCCAGAGCGCCGGTTAGGGCGTGCGTCGCTGCTGCGCAGCGGGAAAGATCAGGCCCGCGAGGAGCCGCGCACCGCGACGCATAGCAGTCTCGCGCACCCTTACTTTCATCCATCCAGCACCGCGTTCTTCCGCGCCCTCAGGGTCTCTGAACTCCACGAAGCGAAGCCGGCGGGTTCCGCGCGATCCACACGGTGCGCAGGGGGCCGTAGTAGCTGAAGGCTCGCTCCAGCTCGCCCTTGCCGGCGCCGGTGCCCAGGTTCCCCACGTACACCTTGGTCTCTGCAAGAGCAAGTCACACGCTCGCTGGGGGGGGGCCGAGCAGCCGCCCCGCCTCACCCCCAGGCGAGCGGAGGGAGGCGCGGCCGCAGCGCGAAAAGCTTCGCCGGTCCCAGCTGCCGCTGAGGCGCCGCAGCCATCTTGGCCGCCTCACCCGCGGGGATCCCTGGCCCAGACGCGCGGCGAGCGCCCAACGTGCGCAAAATGGCGGCGGCGGCCTCCTCCCCCGCAGCGACCCCCACACGTCCCGTCCTGCCCCCCCGGATCCCCGTTGCCGGCCCCCCGATCCCCGTTGCCGGCCCCCCGCACAGCACGGCCTAGCTCCTACCGCCTCCATAGCGGCCGTAGCGAGACATGGTTCCCGCGCCAACCGTCACCCAGCCTCGCCTGCTGCCTGCCTCTCTGCGCGCAGGCGCCGCGAGCAGTTTATATGCAGAGAGCGGCGCACGCGCACAGCACCGCCGGCCGCCCGCGCGCTGAGAAGGCGGGAAAGAAAACCCACCCCTTTCTCCCCGTTTCCATAGTAACGCGCTGTGGTAGAAGAACTTGTGCCCGCGGGCGGGGGAGCGTGAGCGACTGGTGTCGGCGTGGCCCCAACAGAGCCATGGGGGGAGGACTAGGGGGACTGGGCCCCCTTAGAGATACCCCAGGGTATGGGGGGGCTGGGCCCCAACAGAGCCATGGGAGGAGGGCTAGGGACTGGGCCCCCTTAGAGCTCCCCCAGGGGTATGGAGGGGCTGGGCCCCAGTAGAGCCATGGGAGGAGGACTAGGGGACTGGGCCCCATTAGAGCTCCCCCAGAGGTATGGGGGGGGCTAAGTCCAAATAGAACCATGGGGGGAGCTAGGGGACTGGGCCCCCTTAGAGCTCCCCCAGGGGTATGGGGGAGCTGGGCCCCAGTAGAGCCTTGGGGGGAGGGCTAGGGATTGGGCCCCATTAGAGCTCTCCCAGGGATGTGGGGGGCTGAGCCCTAGTAGAGCTATGGGGGTGAGGTAGGGGCTGGGTTGCAGTAGAGCTAGGAGGGGGCTGAGCCCCATTAGAGCTCCCCTAGGATCAGGGGCTGGGCCCCTGTAGAACAAGGGATCAACTCCAGTAGATGGGGAGGGGGGGGGGGCAGCTTTAGCAGGACCCATTTAGTTATTGAAGTGCCTAAATATTTCCCAGATTGGGCACTGAGATTTTTTCAGCCATGTTTTGTACTCAGTTAACATGTACTGGGGTAACAGCTTCTTTTGGCTAGTTCAGGTTTGTCCGGACAGAGACTCTGCTCATGTAGTTGAGTCAGGGGGTGGGGCTGAGACTAATACAGATCCAACCACTGGCGAGGGGCTTTAGTCCTAAATGAGAGCTTCTGTGGCTGAAGAAATTATGTGCATCTTGCTGCATGGCTTCAGCAGCCTGTAGAATCTGCTGCAGTCAGCTGTACTGAGTTAAGTGTGTAAATGGCTACTGCATCAGGGTCTTCCCTGGTGAAAAGCATCCTGTTATTTCATGTGCCATAGCTCTAACCAAGCCAACAGAATTTCATCTAACAAAAAAATCATTTTGCGACTGACAATAAGTAAAAGATATTTCTGTTTCTGGACAGAACACCCATAAAAAAAGGCTTGTAACACATATACCTTCTCAGCTGTGATTGTACTGAAGAAGAGTCATTAGGAACTGATCTAAAATTATGTAATTACATATTTTAAAGGTACAAGAAAGGATAATGAAAGCCTAATTAATACTGGTCTCTGGTTTTTTCATTTAATATAGAATTTAAGTAATTATTTTAAGCTTCTGTTGGTGGTTGTGAAGATAATCTTCAAAATGAATCGGTACACTGATGTCTAAGAATCAGATACACAAACAACTGCATTGAAAAGAATGTGAAATGCCCTATTTATTTTAATGGGAGTCTAATTCAAAGTCAACTGAAATTAACAGATTACAATGATTTAAACTTAAAACCTCATATAGGATTGAAATAGCTCTGAAGCCTGTGAAAGTTTAAATGTCAGCATGCATGATGAAAGAGACTAGGTGGATGAGGTCATCTTTTTTTACAGGACCAACTTCTGTTGGTGAGAGAGATAAGCTTTTGCTCTGACCCTATCAACAACAAATCATACTGAACTAACCTAATTTTTGACAGGGTTGGTGACTTAGTGTTACTAGGGCTCCCCATCCACTATCAGAGAAGGAAATTAGGTTAGGAACTTTGTGTGGCTTCAGCTTCCAGCCATTTGTTCTTGTTATGCCTTTCTCTGCTAGATTAAATGGCTTTAGTATCTGATATTTTCTTCCTGTTAAGATACTTATACACTGTAATCAAGTCACCTCTCACACTATGCAGTTCACTCAGAGATTGGCCCCTGAATCAGCCTACCCCAGGTACATACAGTCTCACAGCTCAGCCATACCCAAGTTACCATGTCCTCACTGGTGCTGCACTCATGCACCTGCATCAGTAGGACTTCCCAAGGCTCTTTATTCTGCAGTAAGCTGTGGCACTGATTCTTTCTGAGTGAATTGTGAGAGAACATGTCTATCCTGAGCACACAGGTAGAATTGTGGTAAAGCACTGGAGGACTTGTCAGCACCCAAATGACTTAGCTTGTGTTCTTACTGCAAAGTGGGCAAATTTCCATGAAAGCTGAGCTCCAGCTTCAACTGCCAACCAGGCCAGATGGAAAGCACCAGTTGGGGGGGGGGTGAGAGAGAGAGAGAGGTGGGTCAGGCCAATACCTGGGCTAATAATTTCAGTCTTCTTTTGATAAACTAAACAGACTGAGCTCTTTAAGTCTCTTACTGTACAGCATTTTCTCCAGCCCTGAATAATGTTTTGTGGCTCTTTTCACCCCCTCCAATTTTTCAACTGTTTTTTTTTTTTTTTAATGTGGACACTAGAACTGGATGTAGTAATCCAATATTGGTCTCATCCATGCCACATACAGAGGTACAGTCATCTCCCTCCTTCTACTCCCCCTGTTTATACATCCAAGGATCACATTAGCCCTTTTTGCCACAGAATTGCCCTCAGAGCTCAGCTTGGGTTGCTTTTGCACTATGACCCCTAAATCTTTTTCGGAGGCTCTGCTTTCTGTAGGGATAGCCTGCATTCCATGTCCCCAACTGCATAATTTTGAATGTGGCTGTATCTAGATTGTGCCGTATGACTGTCCTGTCCTCCTCAGTATTTACCACTCAAACAATCTTTGTCACCACAGGTAGGAGAGGCAATTAAAGGCGGACACAGAGGGAAGGGACACAGCCAGGAAGACAAGATTCGTCAACTCATTCATCTGAGACAGTGTTAGATAAAGAAATAGAAGAGTTTTAGATGAGAAGCATTTGTCAACTTGCCTATTATTACTGTGTTGCAAGATGGCCTTGTATCAAGCTCTGGACTCGAGACAAAATAATTTCATTGGAGCTGCTGCAGTCTTTTGGCCCATATGGTGGGTCGATAGTTAATACACCTGCCACACACAGTGTTCTTTGTGACTCGCCTTGTTCTGTTACAGGGATGTGATTGGTCTCCAGCCAAGTCTTCAGGCTGCTCTTCCTCTTCTCCAGTTCTTCATGGCTATAAACTTTGCTCTCTTCTAGCATGAATAGGTGAGCAAGCTGCTTCTTCATTTCATCATCCCCTTCATTCACTATTTCAACTTTCTGTACAGCATGACCCAGGATGACTGAGACACATACTTTTCCATTCTCCATGAACTTCACTAGGACAACACTGCCAGGAAAGAGGACATATATTGAATGATAAGTCATTAACTAGAAAAAGACAGTGAGAATTCTAGGCCATGTTGCTCAAAAATGGGTGTTTAGAATTATGTGAGTAAATACATAGCCAGATTTCCAGAATTTGAGAACTCAGGAGTTCTCATTAGAAATCACTTTAAAAATCATGCCACAATCAGGGAAATTTCAGACACCTGTTTTTGAAAATCTTGGCTCTGTGTGTGTGTGTGTGTGTGTGTGTGTGTGTATTATATATATATACACACACACACACACACACACACACATACATACACACACTCTGCACAGCAGAATATTCCATGCAAAACAAAAAAAATTCATACATTGGGCTGGGAAATCAAGTATTCCAGAGTCAGGCTGGAAGTGCAAACTCGACACAGGGTTCCTGAGTGCCCAGGAATATTATACCCTAGTCTATTTAACATCTTGCATGTTGAAGGCCAGAACATAGAATTCCACACCTTAATTATCATGCGATAGATTCATCACCATTAAGGTGCTTGCAGAGGAGAGATTCTGCCTTTTATGCTTGTTTATTATATAACAGGTGCCAGAATGCTTTTTGGTGGGGGGGGAAAAAAGAATGGGAGAGGGCTTTGTTTGTACATTGGAAAATCAGGTTTCATTTCCTCTGGAAGACTCCCTTGGTGACTGGCAGTGCAGGGAGAGGACATCACTGTGGACAGCAGAGATAAAGCCTGAAGCTATGTCTACACTGCACACCTTACAATGACATGCTGTTGTAAGCTGCGCAGCATAGCTACTCTTTGTTGCCAGGAGAAAGCTCTCCTGGCGACAAAATAAAACCATCCCGAATGAAAGGTGGTAGCTTCATTGATGGGAGAGCAGCTCCCACCAAGAAAATGCTGCCCACACAGGCACATTTCATCATTAAAACTTTTGTCGTCTGGGGGAATGTTTTTTTTACACCCCTGAGCAACAAAAGTTTTAATGACAAAGTGCAGTGTAGACATGGCCTGAGTGATTGCAATGGGAAGGAATTTAGGGTGAGAACCACAAAGTGATTGAGAGCACAGCTACATAAGAGAGTTTACAGTGGCACAGATGCAGACGCACCGCTGTAAGCTCTCTAATGTAGCTGCTCTAAGCTGACAGGAGAGAGCTCTCCCATTGGCTTAACTACTACAGCCCCTGCAAGTGGCAGTAGCTGTGTCGGCAGGAGAAGCTCTCTCACTGACATAGCACTGTCCACACTGGTGCTTCTGGCACGGTAACTTATGTCACTCAGGGAGGTGATTTATTCACCCCCTTGAGCAACATAAATTATGCTGACGTAAGCTGTAGTACAGACATAGCCTGAGGGATTGCAATGCTGAGAATCACAGATATCTTTTAGGTGCCTAGAAAAAGAAATCATGGAAACAATGCTGCAATCCACAAAGCCCGAGTCAGACCTAGGGAGAGAAAGATGATTCAGAATGGGAGCCACAAAAGCCAGCATGCTAGGCAGCTCCCCACCTAAGCTAGCCAATGGGAGATGCTCGCCAGAGAGGCATGTGCTAAGCCCTGTTCCTCTCTCAGGAAGAGGTGCCTAAGGCTTGGTCTACACTTGTTGAGCTAGCTACTGCCTCTCAGACCCGGAAACCCAATAGGTACTGCCTCTTGGAGGGGGATTAACTATACTGACAGAAAAAACCCTATCGATGTGAGACGTGTCTATGCTATGGAGCTACAGCAGCAGCACAGTAGTTGTGCCACTACAGCGTAGACATGACCTAAGTCTCTGCTTAGCAATCCATACCTGGGAACCCGTCTCCTAGTGTCAGGCAGCTTAGGCAGCCACTTCCTGCAGGGATGAGTTCAGTGCCTGCCTTGCTCCATGCCAAACAGTCAGAGGAGGAGGAGGAAGTGCTGCTGCCCATCTTGCAACTTTTAGTCCCGGAGTAGAGCACTAACCTGTGATGTGGGAGCCCCAGGTTCAACTCCCCTCTCTGTGCCTGATGGGGAGAAAGGATTTCAAACAGGGGACTCCCACCTCTCAGGAGAGTGCTCACTGCACTGGGCTATGGGATAGTCTGATGTGGGGCTCCTTCAGGGCAGGTCTACACTTAAAACACTGCATCACGCAGCTGCACCGATGAAGCTGTGCCTCCGTAGCACTTCTATGAAGACGCTCTCCGCTGATGGGAGAGCCCTCTCCCGTCAGCATAGTCAATCCACTTCCCCGAGAGGTGGCAGCTCTGTTGATGGGAGAAGCTCTCCTGCTATCATAGCACTGCCTACACCAGGGGCTGGGTCGGTGCAACTACAGTCACTTGAGTGTGAATTTTTCACACCACTGAGTGACAATTATACTATTATCAGTCTGTAGTGTAGACTAGAGCCATGTCTCTCCTGTTGAAGCAGTTCCACTCTGGATAACTAATGACAGAGTGATTGGAGCAGGGGGGTTGGACCCAGCATCTCCCACCTCCCAAGTGGGTGCCCTAAGCACAGGGCTACAGAGTCACTCTCTCTCTCTCTCTCTCTCTCTAGCCCAGCAACTTTCCAGTGTGGAGGAGATGTACATAAATAGTCACTGGGTGACAGAGTGGGAATGACTTAATAGTTCAGTGTTTAGGGCACTCAGCTGAGAGGTGGGAGACATGGACCCAGTTCCCCATCTCCGTTATTTACCCAGAGTGGAGCTTCAATGGGAGAGACTGAGGGGACCCCATCAGACTATCCTGTAGTTCAATGGTTAGAGCACTCAAAGGATTTCAACAGGGGGCTCCCACCTCTGACCTCCTCTGGTAGAGAAGGGGAATTGAACTGGGTCTCCCACATCCCAGGTGAGTGCTCTAACCACTAGACTAAAAGTTACACGTGGAGCACTACCGCCATATCCTCCTCCAGCCAGATTGTGAGTTAGACCTGACCTGGTAGGCAGGCCCTGAGCACACCTACCGGAGTGGGCCCCCACCCATGACATAAAAGTGTTTTGCCACCCATCTTTTCCCAGTTTGTGAATAGCTCTGAGTCTTAGGTTAGAGATAGGCATCTGGGCACCTAGAAGGAGGCAACTGTGCACATGCCCAGAGGCAGAAATAAAGATGCCTAGCCAACTTCTACCCTGAAAACGTAGGCACTGAGTTTAGGTGCCTCTGGGGTTCGGCAGGAGTTTTGAGGAAAGCATTGGAGCCAAAACTGGGATTTAGGCACCTAAACCCCAGATATAGGCACCTAAGTACCTTTGGGCATCTAGGTCTTGCTTGTTAAAAAATCAAGTTTTAAACATCTATTCAACTCAAATCTGGCCAACAGCTGTGGGGAAAATCTTTGTAACTGACTCAGGCCCTTGGCCAGTCACTTAGTGGCTCAGAGTGCTGCCTTCCCAGCTCTGATCTTCTAAAGAGTCTCACAACAAATGCAGTGAAGAAAACATTTAGTCTTAGAAATATCAAGTAAGTTTGTGTGGAGAAGGGAGACAATAATGAAGTTTTTTCCTACCTCAGGGGAAAAGGGCAGAAGCTATTTTTCCTCTTTGCCAGCCACCTGTCAGGAGAACTCTGTGCTAGCACTGTCACAATTAAGCTATAAACATTACCATTATTTGACTATGTTAGTTTCCTGGAAGATGCCCCACTAAAGAAGATGCCTAATTTAGCCTGGCCCAATTAGCCAACTAGCCTGGGCTAGTCTAAATTTCCACAGCCCTTTCATTCCAAACTTCTTTACAAATGATACAGATGTAAGACCACAGTATTGCAGCCACCTTGAGGGGGAGAACAGTCACCAGTGGGCACAGGAAACACAGCATTGGTGAGTTGGAGGGCAGGGCTAAGCAACAGCTCTCTACTCTTTCACAACAGTGTGAGCTCCAATGTCTGAGACAGAGTAGACAGCCTCCATCATTCACTCTCTGAACAAATTCAAAGCTAAACGCACAGAACCCTACTTATCAACACTGAGAAGCAAGGGCTATGCCAGCCCAGCCTCAAGTTCAGCCTGTAGCACCAGGCACACTCAGTGTTTCAAACCTGACATTCAGACCCCATCTTACAAGTCTGCAAGAGCAGAAGTGCTACTCACTGTACTTTATCAAAATGTTTCTGCCAGATATTCCACACACACGCACAGCCCCGATTCCTTCTCAATGTATACTCAGCCTTGCACCCCACACTCTAGTTCAGCATAAAGCAGAGCTAAGATATGGGGAAGAATGTTAGTTCTCATCTGCAAAGCTGCACCAAGATGCAAAGACCCTAATCACTTGTAATGCTTTATATTTTCAGAGGAACAGAACTCCATTTAGCAGCCTTACAAATCTCTGTAAGGGACAATTCTCAGGCACACTGCGGTGGCTGCTTTAGATATGATGGAGCAAGCTCTTAAAACTTCTGAATACTAAGGTACCCAAGAAGATCATAAGACTAAATGAAGGGTCTGCTCTGATTAGTCTCCAAGCATAGACTATCTCATTCTTAACTTATCTCCAAAAACACAACCTAGGAGATGTACATAAGCATCTGTTATTAGGGCTGTCGATTAATCTCAGTTAACTCACGCGATTAACTCACAACAAAATTGATCACAATTAATCGCAGTTTTAATTGCGGTAACAGAATTTCATTTGAAATTTATTAAATATTTTGGATGTTTTTCTACATTTTCATATATTGTATTCTGTGTTATAACTGAAATCAAAGTGTATATTATTTTTATTACAAATATTTGCACTGTAAAAATGATAAACAAAAGAAATAGTACTTTTCAATTCACCTCATATATGTATTGTAGTGCAATCTCTTTATCGGGAAAGTGCAATTTACAAATGTAGATTTTTTGTGTTACATAACTGCACTCAAAAACAAAACAATGTAAAATTTCAGAGCCTACAAGTCCACTCAGACCTACTTCTTGTTCAGCCAATCGCAAAGACAAACAAGTTTGTTTTCACTTACAGGAGATAATGCTGCCCTCTTCTTATTTACAGTGTCACCAGAAAGTGAAAACAGGCATTTGCATGGCACTTTTGTAGCTGGCATTGCAAGATATTTACGGTCCAGCTATACTAAATATTCATATGCCCCTTCATGCTTAAGCCACCATTCCAGAGGACATGCTTCCATGCTGATGATGCTCATTAAAAAAAAATATGTTAATTAAATTTGTGACTGAACTCCTTGAGGGAGAATTGTTATCCCCTGCTCTGGTTTACCTACATTCTGCCATATATTTCATGTTATAGCAGTCTCGGATGATGACCCAGCACATGTTGTTCATTTAGAACACTTTCACTGCAGATTTCACAAAATGCAAAGAAGGTACCAATGTGAGATTTCTAAAGATAGCTACAGCACTCGACCCAAGGTTTAAGAATCTGAAGTGGCTTCCAAAATCTGAGAGGGACGAGGTGTGGAGCATGCTTTCAGAAGTCTTAAAAGAGCAACACTCCGATGCAGAAACTACAGAACCTGAACCACTAAAAGAGAAGATGAACCTTCTACTGGTGGCATCTGACTCAGATGATGAAAATGAACATGTGTCGGTCTGCACTGCTTTGAATTGTTATCGTGCTGATGACAGGTTCTGCTCGGACGCATGTCCCCTGGACTGGTGGTTGAAGCATGAAGGGACATATAAATCTTTAGCACATCTGGCACGTAAATATCTTGTGACACCGGCTACAACAGTGCCACGAGAATGCTTGTTCTCACTTTCAGGTGCCATTGTAAACCAGAAGCAGGTAGCATTATCTCCTGCAAATGTAAACTAACTTGACTGGCTGAACAAGAAGTAGGACTGAGTGGACTTGCAGGCTCTAAAATTTGACCTTGTTATGTTTTTTAATGCAGTTTTTTGTACATAATTCTACATTTGTAAGTTCAACTTTCATGATAAAAAGATTGCACTACAGTACTTGTACTGGGTGAACTGAAAAATACAATTTCTTTTGTTTTTGTTTTTTTTACAGTGCAAATACTTGTAATCAAAAATATAAAGTGAGCACTGTACACCTTGTATTCTGTGTTGTAACTGAAATCAATATATTTGAAAATGTAGAATACATCCAAAAATATTTAATAAATGGCATTCTATTATTGTTTAATTGCACAGTTCATCACAATTAAAAAAACTGATTATTTTTTTAAAACCTTGACAGCCCTAATTATTATTAATGACATTTATTACACTAATGCCCAAGGGCCAACAAGGAATGGAGCCCCATTTTGCTAGGAACCATAAAGACACAGAGTAGTAGACTTTCAATTCCCAACTAAATAATAATGCAAAGCCCTTGTGTTGAATTTATGCATCCTGTCCCCTCTGGTACATTCTTTCTTTCGCTAAAAAACTTTGCTTTGATATAAACATCCCCTTTTCAGCCTAAAATCACTTGTGCTAGCCCATGAGAACAGAAAATTACCTGATTTATCTGCTTCCATTGTCCAAGATGAGTGAAATACAAAAAACAAAGCATATTGTAAAATTTGATTTTTTTTTTAATTATCTACAGCCCCAGTTGTGATCTGCACTGGTGCAAATCAGTTCACCCTGTGAATTATGATATAGCACTGGGGCTTTAGGTGATACTTAACAGGAAAATAGATTGGTATTTAAGATGTTACACTCCCTTGAATATTTCCCCTTGGCTTTCTCTTGGATGTGACGAAGGCCAAATGCATTCTATATTTAAAACATAGCACTACACAGAAGCAGTGATGATGTTTTAAGAGTGCTTAAAATGCACAGCAAAATTAGCATGAATCAAGGGCAACCAAGCTCCTGGGTTCCACCTGTTCCCCAAAACTATTAGTCTCTCAAATTAGATGACTATTTGAAATCATATGAACAATCCTTATGACTCCTAGCGTCCCCTTCCTCTTGGCTCTGCTAATTAGCACAGATATTGAATTATGGACCAAAGTCCCAGTGTGCCATTTCTGCTCCAAGCAAGTTTGCTTCAGATTCAGTCTTTCCATATCAGATCACCATTCTTTTTGTTATAAGCAAATTACAGCTCTGTACTTACTTTGCAGAAACTGGGTCAACTGTTAAGATCCATCCCTTGTATTCATGTTTCTCAGCAGCTGTGACTTTTACTTCAGTGTTCACATAAGTCTGCCATTCTAAAGGACTTTTCCTCTGCCATTCACTCATATTTCCCACTCATTGAACCTAAAGAGCAATCAGTGTAGTTATTAGCAACAGCAGATGCCACTACTCCAACCCTTTGCACCAGCATTGAATTTGCCTCCTTTTTCTGTTTAATCATCTTAGTCATTTCGTACATCATATTTTAATGAAAAAGTCATGTAAAAACACTTCCACTCCCTCCTTCATTTGCTGTTTTTAAAGGCACGCACAGCTTAAAAAAAAACCATATTCCTAACATACAAAAATGTGTACCTTCTATTGTCACATGAGATGACTATGTATCTCCTACTATCGGCCCAAGTAACACTCATCATAGAATATCAGGATGGCCCCCTCAGGGATTGAACTCACAACCCTGGGTTTAGCAGGCCAATGCTCAAGTTACTGAGTGATCTCTCCCCCTCTTCACTGTCACTGACATATATACATACTCTTCCTCAAGCCTTGCCAAAGGACATTGATCAGTAACAGCACCACAGCGGCTTCTGTTTCTCAGTTTGGGGCAGGAAGGCATCTCCTTTTCCCAGGACCCCTCCACAGAGCTTAGTGGAGAGTAGAAGAGGGAGATGAGTGTACAGGACTGAGTCCAAAGAGCCTGAGGAAGCAGGGAGCACTGGGAGTCTCTTCCACTTCCTGTCCACTGTATTTGGGGGGAGGAAAGCACTAGCAGGCAGGGAGAGTCCTTTACTTCCTAGACCCCTGTGCATGGATCATGGAACTTGCAGTTTACCCTCTGCTTTTCTGAACCTGTGCTCTATTAGAACACAAGAACATATATATTGGGCCAGACCAAAGATCCACCTAGCCCAGGATCCTGTCTTCCAACAGTGGCCAATGCCAGGTGCCCCAGAGGGAATGAACAGAACAGGTAATCACCAAGTGATCCATCCCCTGTTGCCCATTCCCAGCTTCTGGCAAACAGTGGCTAGGGACACCATCCCTGCCCATCCTGGCTAATAGCCATTGATGGACCTATCCTCCATGAATTTAGCTAGCTCTTTTTCGAACCCTGTTATAGTCTTGGCCTTCACAACCTCCTCTGACAAAGGGTTCCACAGGTTGACTGTGTGTTGTGTGCAGAAATACTTCCTTTTGTTTGTTTTAAACCAGCTGCTTATTAATTTCATCTGGTGACCCCTAGTTCTTGTGTTATGAGGAGTACATAACACTTCCTTATTTACTTTCTCCACACCAATCATACCTCCTGTTAGTTGTCTCTTTTCCAAGCTGAAAAGTCTTATTAATCTCTCCTCATATGACAGCCATTCCATACCCCTAATAATTTTTGTTGCCCCTTTCTGAACCTTTTCCAATATATCTTTTTTGAGATGGGCGACCACTTCTGCACATAGCAGTCAAGGTGTGGGCATACCATGGATTTATATATAGGCAATATATTTTCTGTCTTATCTATCCCTTTCTTAACGATGCTCATGATCCAGCAGGTAGAGCACAGAGCCCCACTCAGCGTTTGCGTTTGATGCTGTACAGAGGAAGATTGTAGGGCGGGGACAATCTACGTTTACAATCTAAGGCCCTCAGTCTTGCAAAGACACTTGTTTTTAACTTGAGGCAGATGCTATATTCAATAGGACTATTCAGGTGTGCAAAACTAAGCCACTGTGGATCAGCTCACAGGATCCCAGCCAATACACTGCACATTCTGCTGGTTGAAAAGTGCCCTTGCTATTCTGCTCTGTCCATGCACTCAGTATCACTTAAACCAAGCTTGTTTCCATGAGCCCGTTCTCCACCACAGGCCAATAAAGAAGCAGACAAACCCCTGCTCAAATCTTTATTGCCACTGAATTGCACTTCCTGCAGTAAGTAGCCAATATAATCTAGGTCAGCGTACTCTGCAGCACTAAAAACCCCTGGAAACCAGCCAGACAGCCACGCTTTTGTTTTACTTACATGCAACACTGCTGAAGCGCAGAGCTGGCTCACACTCACAAGCAGCGATGCCACCCCCGAGCCCGGAAAAGCATGGCCCCACGTGCAACCCAGCACGCTTTGCTCACAGACCTCATTTCCTGGCCCCAGAAGCCCCTGTTCTGTAGTTTCCTGTTTGCTACCGGTGTTGCGTAGTTGCACTAGCTCAGGTGCTTCCGTTAGCTCATATGCAATTGAAAATTTAATAAATTACAGGGATTTGTACCAAAATAGTAATGTGCTCAGCATCCGCCTCCCTAGAAAATTCCACGCATTCCAGCCCCCTGGGGTTTTTTCAACTGCAAATTTCGGTTTCAATAGCTTGGAAGCAACATTTGACTACAAAACTGTATCTCACAAACACATGCGTGTATTTGGGATGTTTTACAAAATGGATTGGATGCATATTACCAATAAACGGGGGGACTGCATGAAATATATTTAAATCATTATGCTGTTTATTTTCCATTTCCATGAGATTTAAAGAAAATGCAATATTTTTAGGTGCCCCTGCTTATGGCCCCCTGCACACTCAACACTCCCGTTTTGGTATTGTTAGCACTGGCACTTCCCAGGCAAGGTCCTGCAAACATGCACATGCTTAACTTTACTGCCCTGAGTAATCCCATAGGGCCACTCACAGTAGAAAAATTAGGCATGTGCATAAGTGTCTCCAGGATCTGGGCCTAAATGTGGTCCCACACAGTGGGGCGGAATAGTTTGGGATGAGACAAGCTCACTGTTTACCAGCTACTTTTTCCTGAATGCTCTAAAATCCACATGCTGAGTCAGATTGCCTTGGTAAGTACCTCAAGTATTAGTGGCCCAAATCTGAAGTAATTTGAGCAAGCCTTCCCAAGATACTGCCTCCTCTCCCCATTAAGAAGAATCACCTCATCAACATGTTATAGAGACAAGGCAGGTGAGGTAACATCTTTTATTGGACCCACTTCTGTTGGTGAGAGACACAAGCTCAAACTATGGCATTGATCTCCCATAAACTGGTTTCATCAGTTTGGAACTGATCTCAGAACCAGTGTCTAGCATCAACAGCCCACTGGGGAACCAATATTTTAAAAGCATGAAGCAGAATAGAGGTCAGTTGCAACCCAGAGCGTTTGCAGGCAGCATAATGCCAGAAGAATTGGGTGGCTTTAACCACTGAAGCAGTAACCACATACCGGGAGTTCAAGTCTTATCCTGGGCAGCACTTTGGGAATGTGTGTTGTGGAAGCCTGCACTGTAGCAGCTTGTGCTGCAGCTGTTCTGGCAATAAGTGGAGACTTCAGATTCAGGGTGGCCAGGAGCATTAAATATACACAATATTGGTTTTTAAGAAAGTGAGTTGTACACACTCATTACTCACTGTCTGCATTTTGCAGTCTTTCGGGAAGTTTTGCCCTGAGAGCAGTGTTTCTGGTTTAACAGCTGATGTTTCAAAGTGGTTAACCATCCATATGCTCACTGGTAACTTCAGGACTATTGGCAAGGAAAATAGCCTTAACTAATTAAAAGGATGACAACAGAAAGGAATAGGTTTGGGATAAATGATCATACCTCCTGCTCATCACCTGCTTCCTAAACCAGGGATCAGGAACCTTTCAGAAGTGGTGTGCCGAGTCTTCATTTATTCACACTAATTTAAGGTTTCCCGTGCCAGTAATACATTAAGATTTTTAGAAGGTCTCTTTCTATATGTCTATAACATATAACTAAACTATTGTTCTATGTAAAGTAAATAAGGTTTGTAAAATGTTTCAGAAGCTTCATTTAAAATTAAATTAAAATGCAGAGCCCCCCGGACCGGTGACCAGCACCCAGGAAGTGTGAGTGCCACTGAAAATCAGCTCGAGTGCCGCCTTCGGCCATAGGTACCATAGGTAGGGGATTGAGGGCCAAAGGTAGGGAATCGAGGGTGATCAAAAAAAACCCAAGTGGTTACAACTCTTGGGCCTAGTCTACACTAGGAAGGTAGGTCACTATAACTGTATCCCTCGGGGGCGGTGAAGAACCCCACATCCATAGCAGTGCCCTTCAGCCGACCTACCCCCGGTGGTGTAACCATCACTAGGCTGAGGGGAGATTATCCAGGCCCAGTAACCTTAAACGAGTCACACTAAATATCACACCCCAGTCCTTCTTGGGCCCTGCAGCCCCCCATCCTGGGGCCCAGCGCTCACCCCAACTGCACTAGGGCCGCGCCCCTCCAGCGCCATAAAAGGCCCCCGCCCCACAACTCTCTACCCCGCTGCACTAGGGCCCTGCCCCCAGAGGGGCTCTCCAGGGGCCCGGCCCCACCCTTGCTGAACGGCCTGTGACATCTCAGGCCGGAGCGCATTACGGCGCGTTACTATAGAAACCAAGAACAACAGGAGTCCAGTTCCGCGTCCCGCTTTGCCTCAGCCAGCGCGCGCAAACGGGGGCGGGGAAGAAGCGGCGTGCGCATGCGCAGTCGCGCTCGCGGGGCTCCCAGCGCATGCGCGCGAACGGCCTGGCGCGGAGCTGCAGCCGGAGCCGGGACGATGTCTCGCTACGGGCGCTATGGAGGCGGTACGTTCCGGGCCGCCGCCGCTTTTCCGCTGCTCGGGGCCCAGGAGAGTGGTCTGCGCGGGGCTCGCTGGGGCGGCGCCATTTTGCGCAGATCGGGCGCGCGCTGCGGTGGGAGCGCTGAGGAGCGAAATGGAGGCGGCGTCAACAAAGATGGCGGTACCCCAGGGGGGCGGGGCCGGGGCCGGGGACTGTCCGCCTAGTGGCGGCGCGCGCAGCGCCCCCCTCTGCTCGCCCTTGCGGAGGAGGGGCGCCGCCCGGCTGCTACTGAGCATGCGCCTGCGAGCCGGCCATGGCCAGGCCTCGCGGCTGCAGTAGCCGCCCGCAGCCGGGAGGGGGCGGTAGTGCGCGGGGCGGACGCCGGCACGGAGGGGGCGGGTTGAGGCGATCCCAGGCAGGGCCGTGGGGAGGTGACTGGGGCCCCCACCCCGTCCCGGGGCTGGGTCTGACACGGGCTCCGTGCAGCCCAGAGACGGTTTGTGTCTCCCGCCCGCTGTGGGGTG
>NW_027424262.1:0-12293 GCF_003597395.2 Chelonoidis abingdonii | reverse complement strand
TACGACACCGCCGATAGCAGGAGCGCGGGCCAGAGTCACAACACACACTAAAGGACGAACCCGGGGGGAGGAGTCACTGCACGGACGAGGTGAGTCACCACCACCACCACTACGGACACTAACAGCGGCGGGACGGAAGGACCGCGGTGTCTCTCACACGAGAAGGGGAACACCCGAAGAGGAGCGGAAACGGGAGATCACACAGATCTCATCACAGCACACTTACTGGACACCCCACTAAGCGGGGGGACACGGATCGTAGTCTGCTCTCACCTGACGCACTAAGACAGCCCGAGTCTCAGCACACACTACACACACTACGGACACCCCATAACGCAGCGGAGGCGACGGAGTGCCTCTCTGCTCACACAACACAACGGACTACCCGGGGGGCGGACGGGAGTCACACACAAACACACTCCGACACCCACAGCGGGCGACGGAGGTCTCTCTCACACGCACTTAGGACACACCGGGGGGCGCGTACGGTCACACACACTACATTGAGCGGACAACCCCCATAGCGGGAGAGGAGCGGACGAGGAGTCATCTCACAGCGACACTAACGACATCCCCGCGGAGGCGGCACCGAGGTAGGGAGTCAGCACACACACACAGCAGCACACCCATATGCGGGGGGGGCCACAGGAGTACTCACTCATACCCAACCCACTCTAGAGAACGCGCGCGGGGGGCGCACAGGTAGTCAGCACCACCCCACCCACACAATACGCGCCACCACCAAAGACGGCGGGCGCCCCGGATCAGGATCTCCTCTCTCAACCACACCACTCCACGGACACCCGTGGGCGAGGTGCGCTCCACACCACAAGACACTACCGGACACCCACAGCGGGGCCCGGGGGCCGACGGGGAGTTGTCTCGTCACATCACACACTAAGGAACAGACACAGCGCACTGCATGCGCGGTGGTGTGGCGGATGAGCCTGCCCCATAATGGCCCACCACTCCCCAAACAACCCGGCGGACCAGGGTCCAAAGGACCAGGAGTCCATCACACTCCACTAGAGACACCCGTGGGGCGCCGCGATCAACAGCGAACGAGCACCACACTAACGGACACCCCACCCTACGGGCGGCCCTCACACAGCACTTAAGGAGCTAGCCCGGGGGGGCCGCGACACCGAGTCCACAACCCATCACCACTACTACGGAGCCACCCTCTTAGCCGGCGCTTGGGGGCCGCCCGACGGGCGAGTAGCTCTCCGCCAACACACACTCAGGGACCATCCCCTACTAAGCGCGCGGGAGCGGCGGAAGTGTCTCATGCACCACAACACCAAAGCGACACCCGGGGGCGCGTGCGGCCGGAACAGGAGCTTGCGCCCTTCTCCTCCTTACACCCTAGCCACCGCCTGCAAACCAAAACATACCTCCCCCAGCGCACCACCCTCCGCACCCAAGACAACCTTTCAAAGTGGGGGAGGACCACAAAAACCCCCCCCACACACACCAGGGGGGGGGTGGGCGCTGGCGCAATGAGAAGGATTTACCGCGCGGCGGGGGCGGAGGCGGATAGTATGTCTCCTCATACACATCTAAGGAGCGACGCAACCCGGCGGGGCCGCGCACCAGGGGAGTGGCAAAACACACTACAACCTACGGGACACCCAAAAGCGTCGGGAGGTGGAGTCACACACACACTGGAGGACACCCGGGGGGTGGTGGGGGGGACAGTAAGTTCACCCCACACCAACAACACCGACGGACACCTGCATTACTATGCGAGGCGGGAAGAATGAGGTCGGACGGACCCCTGACGTATTGATGATGTCTCTCACCCAAAGGACACCCGGGGTAACAGCGCACAGAAAGGAAAGAGAGGGAAGCGGGGAAACAAGGTTGGGAAGAATCACACACACACACACACACACACACTAACAGAAGCCCCACCCCAAAACAGCGACAGCGGGGGCATGGAGTTCACCCACCCAACCTACTTATGTAGGGGGATACAAACCCGGGAAAAAAAAGGGAGGCAGGGGAACCAACGGTAGTCATCACACACACACTACGGACACCGCCATAACGGCGGGGGTGCGGCGGGGAGTGTCTCTCTCACGACACCACTAAGGACACCCGGGAAGGGAGGGAAAAGGCGCTGAAACGGGAAGTTTCACAGCACACACACTACGGACAATCCGCAGTAGAGCGGGGGGGCGACCCGGGAGTGCTCTGCTCCATCCCCACAAAGTACACCCGCCCCGGGTCAGACGGGAGTCACCACGACACAACATCACCCATAAATACGGGCACACCCAAAGTAAGCGGGGGGGGGAGCGGACGGAAGAGTATGTCTCATCTCCAACACATGAGCTAACGCACACACCCAGTCACCACACACACACACTACGGACATCCCTAGCGGGGGGGCGGACGAGGAGTGTCTCGTCCTCCATCACACTAACGGGCGACAACCCATCCACACACACACACGATAGGACGACCCCATAGCGGGGGGAGCGGGGGGGGCGACGGGAGTGTTACTCTCCACACACACTAAGGCACCAGTACCCACACACAAGCATACGGCGCGGGGTCGGACGGGAGTGTCTCTCACACCACTAAGGACACCCCGGGGCCGGACGGAGTCTCAACACACACACATACGGACACCCCATAGCGGGGGGGGGGGAAGGAGTGTCTCACAACACAGGACACCCAGCGGGGGCGGACGGGGTGTCTCTCACCACACCACTAAGGACACCGGGGGCCGGACGGGAGTCACACACACACACACACTACGGACACCCACATAGCGGGGGGGAGTCACCCACACACACTAAGGACACCCGGGGGGGGCGGACGGGAGTCACACACACACTAACACGGACACCCCATAACGGCGGGGGCGGACGGAGTGGTCTCTCTCACACACCACTAAGGACACCCGGGGGGGGGCGGACGGAGTCATCACACACACACTACGGACACCCCATAGGCGGGGGCGACGGGAGTGTCTCTCACAACACTAAGGACACCCGGGGGGGGGCCGACGGGAAGTCACACAACACACTAACGCTGACACCCCATAGCGGGGGGGGCGGACCGGGAGTGCTCTCTCACACACAAGACACCCCAGCACACATCAACACCACACTACGGACCCCCATAGCGGGGGGCGGACGGAGTGTCTCTCTCACACACTAAGGACACCCCAGTCACACACACACACACACTACGGACACCCCATAGCGGGGGGGCGGACGGGAGTGTCTCTTCACACACACTAAGGACACCCCAGTCACACACACACACACACTACGGACACCCATAACGGCGGGGGCGGACGGGAGTGTCTCTCACACACACTAAAGGACACCCAGGTGGCGACGGAGTCACCACACACACACTACGGACACCCATAGCGGGGGGGGGGGACGGGAGTTCTCTCACACACACTAAGGACCCCGGGGCGGCGGACAGCACACACACTACGGACACCCCATAGCGGGGGGCGGACGGGAGTCTCACACACACGACACACGGGACACCCATAGCGGAGCGGGGGTGGACGGAGTTCTCTCAACACCACACTAAGGACACCCAGTCACCACGGACACACACACACACACACTTACCAGGACACCCCATAGCGGGCGGCGGGGGCGGACGGGAGTCACACACCACAAGGACACCCCAGTCACACACACACACACACTACGGACACCACATAGCGGGGGGGGCGGCGGGAGTTCTCACACACACTAAGGAACACCCGGGGGGCGGACGTGGGAGAGTCACACACAACAAGGACACCCGGGGGGGGCGGACGGAGTTTCACACACACACTGCGACACCCCATAGCGGGGGGGGGCGACGGGAGTTCGTCTCACCGCACGGAGGTCACAGTACACACACACACACACACACGGACACCCCACAAGCGGCGGGAGTCACAACACACACTAAGGAACCCGGGGGGGAGGAGTCACACACAACATACCGGACCACCCATGCGGGGGGGGGCGACGGGAAGTCACACACACACACTACAGACCCCATACGCGGGGGGCGGACGGGAGTTCTCTACACCACAAGGACACCCCAGCACACACACACAACACACTGACGACACCCCACAGCGGCGGGCAGTCCCACACCACACTAAGGACACCCGGGGGGGCGGACGGGAGCACACACACACACTACGGACCCCCATAGCGGGGGGGGCGGACGGGAGTGTCTCTCTCACACACACTAAGGACACGGGGGCGGACGGGAGTCACACACACACACTACGAGACACCCCATAGCGGGGGGCGGACGGAGTTCTCTCCACACACTAAGGACACCCCAGTCACACACACACACACTCTACGTACGGACAACCCATAGCGGGGGGCGGACGGAGGGCTCTCTCTCACACACACTAAGGACACCCGGGGGCGCACGGACCAACACACACAAGGAACAGACCCACGGAAGGGGCGGACGAACATCTACGGACGAGAAGTCTGCGGTCACACCACTAAGAGGACAGCCAGTGGGGCGGACGAGTCTCCACAGCACCGTCGACACAACACACACACTACGGAGACACCACCACACGCGGAGGGTGGCGCGGAGTCTCCACAGGCACATCACCTAGCACCCCAGCGGAGGGAACGAGCTCACCCAGGGACTCCGGGGGGCGGACGGAGAGTCAACATCACACACACACTACGGAACACCCCATACAGCAGGGGGGGGCGGGCGGAAGGTCTGCTCTCATCACAGCCTCCTAAGAGACAACCCAGGCAGGGCGAGAGACGACACAGCACACTACGGTTCATCACCCCATGCGGGGGGGGCGGAACGGGAAGTCTCACTCACAACACACACGCTGAAGGACACCCCAATCAACACACAACACTGATGAACACACACACACTACGGGACACCCATAACAGGGACGAGAGGGGACGGACTGCGGAGTCGGTCTCCTCACACACATCTATGACACCCAGCTCACCACACACGACAACACACACACACACGGACACGAACACCCAGACGGAGCACGGGAGTTCTCACACACACTAAGGGACACCCGGGGCAGGTCACAACGAGTCAACACACACACACACAAACACTAGGACCACCCATAAGCGGGCGCTGTGGGCGGGCGGACGGAGGTCTCTCCACCACACTAAGGACACCCTTAGCTGGGCGGACGGATCACACACCACTAAGGACACCCTCCTACACAGAATACGGGTCGACCAAGCGGGGGGAGCTCGGTCACACACACAAACAGGAACACCAACGGGGGGGGCGACGGAAGTCACACCACACACCAGGAACACCCGCGGGGGGGCGGACGGGAGTCTTACATCACACACAACTGCAAGGAACCACGCGCGCGGTGGGGCGAGACGGGAGGTCTCATCCACAACGCACTAAGGAAGCCCTCAAGGGGCAGGGCAACGGATTTCACACAGCTACTAAACCCTCCAGTCACAACACAACCACGCAACAAGCGGGGGGCGGACGGAGTGTCACTCTCTCATCCACATAAGAGACCACCGGGGGGCGGACGGTCGTAGCAACACACACATCAGGACACCCATAGGGGGGGGCGCAGGATCGGGCCGTCACTCCACCACACACTAGCGACACCCCATCAGCGGGCTGGGGGCCGTCGGACGAGTCAATCATCACGCACCTAAGGACACCGGGGGCGCAGTCACACACAACACTAACACACTACGGACACCCCATAAGCGGGGGTGCGACGGGAGTGTTCTCACAAGACACCCAGTCACACCACACACACTACGGAACACCCTATAACGGCGGGCGGGCGGACGCGGAGTCTCGTACACACACTAGGCACAGTCACAACATCACGACACACCACTACAGACCATAACGGGCGGGCGGACGGGAGTGTCTCTCACAACACACTAAGAGACACCCGGCCGACGAGTGGCCCACCACACACATCACTAAGGACACCAACGCGGGCGACACGCCGCAGGACACCGGGGGGACGGGAGTTTCACCTCCACACCACCACTACGGAACACCCCATAAGCGGGGGGGGCGGACGGAGTTGTCTCTCACACACACTAAAGGACACCCTCTAGTCACACACAACACACACACTAACGGACAACCCCATAGCGGGGGGGGGGCGGACTGGAGTGTCTACTTCACACACACAAGACCCAAACAACAGACACGCCACACCACGACCCCTATACGGGCGGGGGAGATGTCTCTCCACACACTCACAGTCCCGCAGCACGGACACAACACACACACACGGAACAACTACGAAACCCTATAAGGCGGGGCGGACGGGAGTCGTCTCTCCACACACATAGGACACCGCCGTGCACACCACACACCCACACACACACCTACGGACATCCTATAACGGGGGGGCGGACGAGAGTGTCTCTTCCACACACTAAGGACACCCGTGGCCGGAGTCTTCACACACACAACACACACACACTAACGGACACCCTATACGGCGGGGCGGACGGGAGTGTCCTCACACACACAGATGACAACCCAGTACACACACATCACACACGAGCTATCGCACACCCAGACTAGGGGACACGAGCGGGCGGGGGACGGGAGTGTCTCTCATCCACACACCTTAAGGATCCGCTAGTGAACGTCACACCAGACACAAACACACACACACTATCAACCACTACGAGCAGGAACACCCTAATTAACGCGGGGGGCGGCGGTAGTGTCTCTCCACACAACACTAAGGACACCCCATCCACACACACACACACACTAACGGACACCCTATAACGGCAGCGGGCGACGGGATGTCTTTCTCACACACACAAAGGGACACCCAGTCAACACACCCATGTTATAATATAACCCAGTTAATAATTAAAAACGAATGCAAGAGTGCACCATCTCTCCCATCCCAACCGTTCCGAAGTGAACAGCGAATTTCATAAAACCCTTTGGTTTTAAAACTTTAAAGAGATGGCCCACAAGAGTGAGGAAACAAACCCCCCCCTAGTGTGATATCTCTCCAAGCAATCTCGGTCGGCCACTGCGTGCTCTCCTACATTCGAGTCGCTAACCCCAGGCACACAACACACTTCGCCCACCCCCCCCCCCCCCAAAGTACACATAGGTATACAACCCCAAGATAGACAAGTATTCAAACAGCATGAGTCATACACCCACAAGTGATGAAATTAAAAATAGGAATTATTTTAATTTGCCTTTTTGTTTGAGTTATTAAGGTACACTAGCTTCATGCTTCCCCATTGCCTCACCCAAACAATTCATATATCTAGAACAGTTATATACCAGTAACATTAAATACTGTTTTTGACATCCATAGTGAGATTCCCTCCCACCCCATATTGAAAACACTTTAAAAAGAAAATCCTTATTTCTGCAATAATTCCCCATCCTGCAAATGCTGAAATTCACTGTCCTCGTTACTTCATTTGTTGCATGCATAACTATTGCTTTTTCTGCTGCATTGTTTATACTTCCAATTGCATATTTTAATTTCATAGCCTTCTGTATGAAAAAAGAAATCACTGAAATGTAGCATTTTCTTAAGAACGAGAACACAGACTGATTCTGGCTAGGCTGTTAAATGAAACATTCATAGCTTGACAGATACTATGATTGTGGGGCTAGCTATGCTCCCCTTTGCCATCAGAGGTACTTGGGTCTATATGTCTACAAGTCTCCATTTTTGTGGGTGTTACGGAAAACCAGATAAAGCATTTTGAACTAAAGGAATTAATAGGCTTTGTCCCCCTCGATTTGCCATCTTATCTTCTTTTATTAAGAAAATGTCTAGAGGGTGTTAAATTAATGTGTATATATTACAGCACCATAAAACCCTGTGTGGACATTTTCATTCAAAAGTAAAGTGGCCATAGTTGACAGTAGCAGTCAGGGCAACCAAAGAAAATTGCAGGAGTCCTTCCCCAACACACTTAATAATCAGACCTTTGGCTTGTTTTGAACAGTTTTAAAATTTGAGCTAGTACAGGTTTATCCACTTTTTGTATCCAGAGAGTAGGAGTGTAGTACTGGAGTATCTGTCTTACCTTACAGAAAAGCCTTTGCGCTATTCCACAAGTATCAATTTTGGGCGGATAAGCCACTTACTGAAATGTTAAGATTAGAATTTAAGGTGACCTAGCTCTTCCTTTCTGTCCTGTGCGGATCAGGACATCTTTCATGAGCTGGAGAATGAAGGCCTGATAGCATCATGCTAGCTCAGGGGTCAGCAACTTTTCAGAAGTGGTGTGCTGAGTCTTCATTTATTCACTCTAATTTAAAGTTGAGTGCCAGTGATACATTAACGTAAAGTAAACAAGGTGTTCAAAATATTTAAGAAGCTTCAATTAAATAAAAATGCTGATCTTACGCTGCTAGCCTGCTCAGTTCACTGCCAGCCTGGGGTTCTGTTCACTTAGGCCAGCAGCAGGCTGAGCGGGGCCTGTGGCCAGGATGCCGGCAGGCAAGGGGCTGGCAACTGGAACCCCAGACCGGGGGGAGGGGGCGGGGTAGGGGTTTTCTGGAGGTCAGAGCAGAAGGCTGGGAGTGTAGGGAGGCGGTTAAGGGTCAGGGCTGGGGAGGTGCAGGGCAGAAGGCTGGGGTGTTAAGCTCATGGGGGTGTTCCCAGCCCCCCTGCCCTGAGCCGCTCATGGTAGGGGGCTGGGAGGGATATGCCCTGTTCCACCCCCTTCCCCACCTCTTCTCTACCTCCTCTACGAGCAGCGAGCATGCTGCCATTCTTCCACCTCCCCCTTGCAAGGGCCATCAGCTGATCCGGGCAGGGAAGGAAAGGAGGAGGGGCAGGAAAGCACCACACTGGGGGAAGAAGGGAGGGGGGGAAGCTTGGCTGCCACAGGACCAAGCTTCTGACTCCTGCCCCCGCAGGGGAGAGCGGTGGGGGCTGAGTGGGGCTGGGGGCCGGGACAGCAGCAGCCAGCAGCCTGCCACTCAAAAATCTGCTTGTGTGCCGTGTTTGGCATGCGTGCTGTAGGTTGCTGACCCCTGTGCTAGATCCTGCTGTGCATGCAGTGAGTGGTGGCATAGGTGTTCAGTGATCCCATCTCTGAGCAATGCATCTGAAGTGGTGGTACTCTTATCCCATTAGAATTAGCCAATTGGTACACATGTTTGGTGCTTTAACTGGGAAGATTCCTCTTTAATTTCTGCCTTTACCTGCTCACTACTCCACTATAAACCATTTCTTATCCCAGGGAAGTTTGCAACAATACTGCATACATACACAAACAACATCTTTCTTATATTATGATGGTAATGCTAATGAGTCTATTATGATACCCACAAAGGTATGAGGACGGTATGGAGTTTTGTTACATCCTTTCAGCTAACTTTAAACATTGTGATGTTTTTTCTTAGCACATGTACAGAGTGCAGAGCTGATCACCTAGCTAGAAACACCCATAAATAATGTGGCAGCGTGAAGGATTGGGGTCTGTCTTATAGCACCCTCTTCCAGTTGGGCATAGACTTGCTCAGCTAATCCTTTCCCTGGAGGAATTCTGCCTGGAACCTTCTCAGAGCCCAGAGAGGTAGTTTTTAGCAGGGTTAGTTGTGGTTTCTTTCTGTTGTTTCAAATTTCCTCAACAAAACAAGATCTAAAGTTCAACTCTATCCCTCACGCCCATAAGTTCATCAACCCAAAAGTTCCTGGTTCTTACCTCAGAGCCTTTGTTATAAAAGGATTTCCCACCATTTGCCTTCTATCTACTTGTTTCTTGGAGTAGTTGCTGTAGCCTTTGGCTGGTATTACAATACCTCTGCTCTAGTTCCTGCTCTTCCTTTTATGAGGATCAACCAGATAAGCTGCAGGTGTTTTTCCCAGGTGTAGTGGGTGGGGCTAATTAGCCAGTTGCTGACCTCCAGTTTGTCAAGGTCATTTTGAATTCTACTCCTGTTCTCCAAAGTGCTTGCAACCTCTCCCAGCTTGGTATCACCAGCATAATCTCCAATTCATTATCCAAGTAATTAGGGAAAATATTGAATAGTACTGGACCCTGGATCGACCTTTGCAGGTCCACACTAGATACGCCCTCCCAATTTGACAGCGAACCATTGATAATTATTCAAGTATCATCTTTAACCAGTTATGCCCTTACCTTATAGTAGTTTCATTTAGAACATATTTCCCTAGTTTGCTTATGAGAATGTCATGTGGGACTGTCAGAGACCTTATTAAAATCAAGATATATCACATCTACTGCTTCCTCCCATCCCGTTAGACAGTAATCCTGCCAGAGAAGGAAATCAGGTTTATTTGGCATGATTTGTTCTTGATAGGTCCGTGCTGGCTATTCCTTATAGCCCTATTATCATCTAGGTTTTAACCAATTGACTGTTTAATAATTTGTTCCAGTATCTTTCTAGGTATCGGAGTTAGCCTGACTGGCCTGTAATTCCTGGGTCCTCTTTGTTCCTCTGTAAAGAGACTCGGGGCTAGATTCACAAAGATTTAGATGCCTCTGTCTCAATTTTAAGTTCCACTGCAATTCCCAAAATCTCACCAAACCCTTTAAGCACTTGGTTTCTGTATTCTCAGGGTAAAGTTCTTAGGTGCATACGTGTCTACCTTTAAGTATGCGCACTGCTGCCTTACTCTAGGCATCTGGATTCCTATATCCCACCTAAGCCCAGAGCAATTCACAAACCAGGGAAGATGGTGGGAGACAATGCTTATTTTGCATGTGGGCCTTATCCTGTAGTTGTGCTCAGAGGCTGCCTAGTGGATTAAGTTACAAGTTACCATATTGCTTCTAGCCTAGTGGTTAGTGCCCTTGCCTTGGATGTGGTATACCCAAGTTCAATTCCTCCCTCAGGCAGAATGGGAAAAATTATGTGAATAGTGTTTCTCACATCCGAGCTGAGTGCTCTAACCCAGTAGTTCTCAACCAGGGGTATACGTAGCTCTGGATGTACGCAGAGGTATTACAGGGGAGATACATCAACTCATCTAGGTATTTGCCTGGTTTTACAATAGGCCACATCAAAAGCACTAACTAAAATTTCGTACAGACAATGACTTGTTTATATTGCTCTATACACTGAACTGTAAGTAAAATATCTATATTCCAGTTGATTTATTGTATCATTGTATGGTAACAATGAGAAAGTCAGCACTATTTCAATACTAGTGGGCTGTGATACTTTTGTATTTTTTGTCTAATTCTGTAGGCAAATAGTTTTTAAGTGAGATGAAACCTGGGGATACACAAGGAAAATCAGACTCCTGAAAGGGGTACAGTTGTCTGGAAAGGTTGAAAGTTACTGCTCTAAGCCCTGATCATGCCCCCTTCTTTGTGTCTGTAGTAATTTAACCCCTCCCCCGCCACACACACACACAAGTACATATACCAATTTAAAAAAAAATCAACATGCAACTCTCACTAAATATTAAAAACAAGAAGGCATTGATTCAAACAGAGCCATTTAAGTATATAGTAATGTAAATTTTAAGTGAGATACTGCTTACTTGCATCACACTGTTGTTACTAGTGTGATAGGTACAACTGTTTTTTGGAGCAGAGCAGTTCCATCCTGGGTTGGACACTCGAGACAACTATCTGGAGATCCCCTTCTACTTTCAATTAAATGTGCACACTGCATCGTAGCAAATGGATTAACGTACAGATGGCAACGACTTTGGATAATGCTATGCAAGCTATACAGAAATCCGTCAAAATGCACAGCACCATCTAGAGTCAAATGCACAGTGCTATCTGAGGACCTGATATGTCTGGAAGAATCAGCTTTGCTAGTTGTTCATTGCTGTGGGTAAAATGTGTGCAGTCATTTTTCCCCCCTAAAGCTTCTCAATCCCCGCTGCCCCCGAATATATTCTGTGCCCCCTAGTTTGACGGGGACAAGGAAGATGAGAGGTAGAAAGTTGTGACAGGTCAACCCCATCTGTCACAATTTGCTACCTGGGATGGGAGTATGGGAAAGGCACAGACAACAAATTGTGACAGGGCAGCAAAAAAAGAACACCAGGTGTCAGTAACTTCCGCCAGTAGCAAATTGTGATGATAGCAGTTTGTAATGTTACACTAGCCATGTTGCTGAACTGTGGAGATGTGGTGGGTCTGGGGAGGGCTACTCAGTCACTCAACGACCGCGTGACTTGCTCTTGCAGAGACCAAGGTGTATGTGGGGAACCTGGGCACCGGCGCCGGCAAGGGCGAGCTGGAGCGAGCCTTCAGCTACTACGGCCCCCTGCGCACCGTGTGGATCGCGCGGAACCCGCCGGGCTTTGCCTTCGTGGAGTT
>NC_133794.1:18978760-18979956 GCF_003597395.2 Chelonoidis abingdonii | reverse complement strand
GCGCTGGGCTGCTCCCTGCAGACCCCCCAACCCAGCAGGTAACCTAAGCTGTGGGGATCATGTTACTTCTGGGCCGCAGCTGGGGCAGCTCTTTGAAAAGCCACAGCTCACCTGTCCTATGGGGGCGGGGGGAATAGACCTGGGGTGTGGTCTGCTGGCAAGGGCATGGGGCTGGCACCTGTCACTAGCTCAGTGGGACCCCCCCTTGAGTCCCAATCCCTCTGCCCACCGTGACAGGAGTGTCCTGCTGCTCCAGCCCCCTGGCCGGGCATTCCAATGGTGCTGGGTTACAGCAGTCACAGCTCCCAGCCTGGGGAATGGAGTCCAGTGGTTAGAGCAGGGAGTGGGAGCCAGGACTCCTGAGTTCTCCCCCCAGCTCAGGGAGGGGAATGGGGTCTACTGGTTAGAACAGGGGAGCTGGGTGCCAGGCAAGAAAGAGTCTATGTCTGACTCTTCCACAGTCTCCCTTGGCTGTGACCTTGGTCGAGTCTCCTGCCCCCTCTGTGCCTCAGTTTCCCCCTATCCTGATTGAATGCTTTAATCCCTTAATATTTGTAAAGTCCTTTGGGATCCTCAGGCAGGGGGCGCAGTGGTGCGAAGGCACATTAGCCCTGGTGCAGGGGGATGGGAGTAGGGCCAGGCTGTCTCTCAGTTAATTCCAAGAGCCCAGTGAGGTGGGGAGGGGGCTGCTGCAGATGGCAAAGGCTGTGAGGGAGGAGGCTCTTGTGCCCCCAGGGTAGGGAGCAGCAGGGGGAGGATGTGGCCAGACAGACGAGATCTGGGAAGGGCGATTGGGGGCTCACACCATGATTTACCCCAGTGCAAAGTGGGTGTCAATTGACACGTGTTGCCAGGCAACACGGAATCGGGGCCTGGGATTGCCATGGAGACCTACCTGCCGGGACTGTAGGGACCACTCATGTCTATTACCATGGTGATAGGGGGGAGGATGCTGAGAACTGATGGGTGTTACCTCCATGTGGAACATGGAGGTGTCTCTGCCACCATAAGGTGTTACCCCCTGCCAAGGGCCTGCAGATACCCTCAGCCCCTGGCCGCTGCCCCAGGGAGATCTCCCAGGCAGAGTGGGGCCTTGGGACAGGCGGAAGGTCCTGTCCCCTTCCCCAGGTGGGTGGGAGGGTCAGAGCCTGGCACCTGACTCTTGTCTAGCCTCTTCCAGGAGGTGCTTCCTGGAC
>NC_133794.1:18957497-18978660 GCF_003597395.2 Chelonoidis abingdonii | reverse complement strand
CTTGCAGAAGTCAAGATACTTGGCCTAGCTCAGTGCAATACAGTCCATGAGGAGAGGTTGCAAGGAGAGGTTCCTGTGGGAGAAGGGGTTCCTGTACCGAGAACGGGCTTCCCCAGGGGAAATGGAGTGATGGGGAGTCAGGAGGCAGCTGGTGGTACCCCGGAAGTATCGCTGCCAGCTGCTGTGCAGGACCCATGACATTCCCCTCTCAGGGCACCAGGGAGTCTGGCGTACCCAGCAGAGGCTCCTACGGAACTTTTACAGGCCTGGGGTCTTTACTAATGTCTGACAGTACTGCCGATCCTGTGACCCCTCCCAGAGGGTGAGGAAGGCCTGGGACAAGGGGAAAATGGCTTTAGGACCCTTGCCCAGCACAGAGAAACCTTTCCAGAGAGTGGTCAAGGTCAAAAGGAGGGCTCTTAACCAAGAGAACCTGAATCTCAGCCCTCCAGACTGGACCACTGGGAAAAGACCCCATCCCAGTTTGAACCCCAGGAGTACTGGGGTGGGGGAAGGACACAGGCTGCATAAGCCTTCTCACCTGCAGACTACGAGTGCCCTCGAGCACACCCAACTCAAAGGGAGGTGTGAAACTGGAAGGGCCTGGTGTAATTCTCCCCCAGGAAGCGGGAGGGATGCTGGGGCAACCATGGGAATGTAGGTAGGTTCGAACTTCCCCAGATCACTGGCTGAAGTGACCCTGCTCAATTTGGTTTCAAAGGGGGGAGAGATGTGATGAAGTGGGAATGTTCTTGCTGTGTTATGTGAATGCTGAGTGGGGAGTACTAACCTGGGAAGGTTTCAGGGGAGTTGGGCTGGGACGTGGTGCCTTGGGGAAGGGAGCATACCTGAACATGTAACCTGAGAACCAGGAGGGGAGTTGGAGGCCAGGTGACACCTCTGCCTGGGAAAACTGGACAAAGGCTGGAGGAGGAGCTGGGGGGAAGCTGAGTGAGAGGCTGGAGGGAGTTTCAGTTTGAAGCTGGCTGGGAAATGGAGAGGGGCGCCCCGACGGGGCTTGGGCTTCCCAACGGGGCTGTGGCCTCCCTGGGGGCCCCAGATGGACCTAACTAAAGGGGGTCCTGTTGTCTATACCGGCAAGACTTGTTTTGGACTGTGTTCCTGTCATCTAAATAAACCTGTTTTACTGGCTGGCTAAGAGTCACGTCTGACTGCAAAGCGAAGTTGGGGTGCAGGACCCTGTGGTTTCCCCAGGACCCCACCTGGGGGGACTCGCTGTGGGAAGTGCACGGAGGGGGAGAGGATGCTGAATGCTCCAAGGAGAGACCCAGGAATGTGAAGCCGTGTGAGCTTCTTGCCCTGGAGACAGTCTGCTCCAAGGGAGAGGAGACTCCCCAAAGTCCTGACTGGTTTTGTGAGGAGCAGTTCCAGAGCATCGCCTGGGGACTCTATAACGTTTTACAATGCAAATGCTTGATGTAAGTACACTACGGGGCTCCGGTGATGTGACAAGTGAGATCAGCATCCGACAAGCATTTCAGCATTTCTAAACACCAAACACATTTGCATCAACTTCACATCTGTTCTAACAGTGGGAACACAGTGGCGAGCCAGCCTGGTTCCCGACTCTGCATTTGTCAGTGTTCAGTGAGGCCTGGGGGCCTTGGCATGAACTGGCTCCTGGTCTGCCAGCATCACAGGGCCTTGCTGCTTCCTCAGCCTCTCACGCTGAGTCCCTCCTTGCGGAGGTCAATGGCACTGTGGCCATAGGTGCTGACTTCTGCTGGCACCGGTGGGTGCTGCCCCCCTCTGCACCCCGCCCTGCCCTGACTCCACTCCTGCCCTACCCCCTCCCACCCATGCCCTGCCCCCATTCAAACCCCTTCCCCAAAGTCCCCACCTTAACTCTGTCCCCTCCCTGCCCCTATTCCAACCCCTTCCCCAAATCCCCTGCCAACCTCCGCCTCCTCCCTTGAGCGCCCTGCGTTCCCACTCCTCCCCCTCCCTCCTGGAGCTTGTTACACTGGCAAGCGCTGGGAGGCAGGCAGAGGAGCGAGGATGCAGCATGCTCAGGAAAGAGGCAGAGGTGGAGGTGAGGTAGGTCGGGGGGGAAGCTTGGCTGCTGGAGGGTGCAGAGCACCCACTAATTTTTCCCTGTGGGTGCTCCAGCCCCAGAGCACCCAGAGTCAGCGCCTATGACTGTGGTGGACTGGATTCCCATTCCTCCAGTCCCCCTTTGTCCTCTCCCCATGCGGCGTGAGAGCCTTCCCTGTGGCTCCTACCAAATGGATCCAGAGGCTGCTGCCCCCAAGTGCTCTGCCCCGAGCACTCCATCCCTTCCCTCTGCGCCTTGTTAGCCCGTTACATTCCCTGTGCGTGCCCTGCCCCCAGGGCTGCAGGCCTATTGGGCAGGTGGGTGGCAGCCCCGCCTTTTCTTTTCCCCCCCGGGGGCTGGGACTCAGACCTAGGAAACATTAAACCCCTGCACAGCTGGAATGGGGAAGGGGTTGGTTGCCATGGAGCTGGGCTGTGGCTCTGCTGAGGTTAGTGGGGTGCTCCAGAGAGCTCAGGCTCAGCCGGAGCTGTAGGCTGTCCCCCAGGTCTCCTGGCAGCCTATCTGTGGGTGCGCACCTTGGGGGCAGGCCTGCCTCTCACCCTGGTGCTGGGGCTGACGTTCCTCTCTATCCTCCGCCCCACTCCCCAACAGGACGTCAGCCTGTACTTTGTGCTGTGGAGCTGCCTACACCGACCAGCGCATGACCGACAAGGCGGAGGATGTGGGCCTCTTCCTGACGCAGCCTGGCGAGGTGGTAGGCCAGCTGGCTGTGCTGACCGGGGAGCCTCTCACCTTCACCATCAAGGCCAACCGTGACTGCACCTTCCTCAAGATCTCCAAGTCGGACTTCTATGTGTTGGTGTCCCCCTTCCTCTCATCCTGTGGGCAGGCTCTGCCCACCTCCCCCCCCACTTCCATCTAGACTGGTGGCCCTGCCCTGCCCTGGGTCAGATTGGGGCCGTGTCCCATTCCCCACTCCCATAAACCAGCCAGTTGGGCGGATGTCTCTGCTGGAGCGTTTTAATTCTGTGTCCCCAGCCGCCGCCCACCCACCTGGCAGCTGCACAGCAATTATCCAAATGGCCTGGCCTGCCCCCTGCCCTAACAGCCAAGCAGCCTGGGGGTCCCAGCCCCTGTCCCGTCCCTCCCCCAAAAACCGACACTGCAGCCAGGAATAGGGGGGGAAGGTGCCTTGTTGAGAAAAGCAGGTGGAGCTGGGGGCAGCGAGCTGTGGAGGGCAGAGTCTCTGGGGGGAGGGGACTGCTTCTAGGCCTCCTTGGGGACCAGCGGGTTGAGGGTTTGGACGTCATCCAGGAAGCGCTTGGGGGTCAGGATGTGACTGGAACCTGGGGGGGGAGAGGTGGTTGGCAGCGGTGGGCACAGTGGGGAAGGCATGAGGTTGGCATCACCATCTCCCCCACCCTTGCAGTTGGACCCTGTTCTAGTGCAGGGGGGGAGGAGACAGCCCCTCCTACCCACCGTGGCCTGGCACTGCACCCCTCGTGCCCCTGTACCCTGCACAGCCAGGGAACAATCCACGCGCTGACAGCGTTCCTCACCCTTGGGTCTCCGAGGGGTGTGTGCAGGGGGTGAGCCATATCCCTATGGGTGTTACTGGGGTGTCTTACTGGGCCCCCACACATGGTCCCTGGGCAAGGATAGTCCTGGGGAGCCAGAGGCCAGGAGATCTGGTGGCTAGATACAGGCCATGTGGGGCTGCGGGCAGGTGGGGCAAGCGCATCTGTTCCCAGGCCCCCCAGGTGCGGGAGGACAGAGGGTGGCATGGGTGCCCTGTGGGTGCTGGGCCGGCAGTTCTAGGGTCTTCCCCTCCCAGAGGGTCCCGACTGTCCCCGACCTGGGCATTCCAGCCGCCCTCCCCACAGGACTCGCCCCACTCACCGATCACCACCTCCCACTTGCCCTCGCTGGCCTGGGTCACTTCGTAGGCGCAGCGCATCTCAGACATGGACACCCCACCCAGCACGTAGATGAGGAGGCGCAGGCCCATCGGGTTCTCAGCCGCTGGCTTGTTCTTATGCCAATGCCCGAAGTAGGTGCTGGGGGGAGAGAGGGGCAGTGTGGATACCAGGGGCTCGCTGAGGGAATGCCAGGCAGAGGGGTGGGCACTGCCCGAAGCAGGCACTGGGGGAGAGAGGGGCAGCGTGGTACCAGGAGCTCGCTGAGGGATGTCAGATGGAAGGACAGGCCCTGCCCAAGGCAGTGGTACAGGAGACCCAAAGCAGGCAAGAGGGAGTAGGGGAGGGTGGCACCTGCCCTGGGCTGGGGGTGCTGTCTAAAGCTCAGCCAGTCCCTGGGCCCTGGTGTGTTGAGGGACTGCTGGGGGGGCGGGAGACATGGTGAGAGGGGTCCAGGGCTCCAGGCTCTTGGGCACCCCATCCCCTGTAGAGGGCAGGGTCCTGGCCATGCATTCCCAGGCACAGAGGCTCCTACACCCTGAGTGGTGGGGGGAGGATGTCAGGACTCTGCCCCCCACAGCCCAGCCAGGCTCAGCCTTACCTGACAGCAGCCTGGGAGCTGGTGGAAGGGACCGGGTCTGAGACGAAGGGCCACAGCTCCCTGTCCAGTCTGTCCTCAATGATGTCCTGGGGGGGAGGGCAGGGGGGAGGACAGGTCAGCAGGGGCCAAGCAGCAAGAACCTTGGACCTGGTGGCCAAGCCAGGCCCCATTGGGGGGCCGGGGCTAAATGATTGACAGTCCCTGGGGGGAGCAGCCTGGGGCCCCCTTTCTAGGGTGGCGCATGGGGAGCCAGCAAAGAGCACACAGACACCTCCAGTGATGCCCCCCCATCTCCCCACACCCCCCTCAGCTGCTCAGTGCCCTGCTGTGAACTCCCCACCCCTTCACCGTTATGGGAAGGGCAGAGACCTCCTGCAGCTGGATCCAGGGCCTGCGGGCAGAGCCAGGCCCTGCTTCTTGCCCCACGAGGTGTGTCCCAGCCAAGCAGGGGACCCAGGCTATGATACAGCCGAATGCCACATAATAGGGGCTTTTACATAAATCCGCTGCGTTGACTTGTATAGGGAAGCTTAAGGCCTGACGAGCTGCGGCTGGCGCGGGGTGGGGGGTGCCCCTAATTGGATTAGGTACAGGATTGAGGCTACCACAACTGCCTGCCCCAAAATCCCACAGGACGAACCATCACAGTGCTGGAGCAGGGGCCTCGGAGCCTCCCACCTGTGATCTACCAGGGACAGGAGCTCGGGCCAGGGGGTTAATCCTTGGCCTGGAGGATCCCCAAGCCAGTATGCTGAAGGCAACTAAGTGTGTCCCCCACCCCCTTGAGGAGTGTCCCATGGGGCAGGGCGATGAGGGGCTCAGGCCCCAGCAAGCATTGGGGGAAGGAGCGACCGTGTCACCTCTCAGAAGCTAAGCAGGTTTGGGCCCAGGCAGTCCTTGGATAGAAGACCTCTAAGGAAAAGCCACTGGGTGCTGGGGGGTGCTAGTGAGCCAGCAGAGGGTGCTCTGTGACCCCAGTGCGGCACTAGGGGGCGCTGTACTGCAGGGAGCAGGCAGAGGGCTCAGCAGGGGGCGCTCTCCCCGGTCAGTCAGTGACCAGTACTGTGCTGCAGGAGTTTGTCCTTCAGATGAACGACAAACAGCTGCTCCTCACTGGAGGTTAGGCCAAGGACCCTGCCGGTTATTCAGATTCCAGTGCCAGTCACGACAGGGTGCTGCCTGGACCCCTGCACTTCCAGCCCCACACACTGATCACCTCCTGCCCTAGACTCAGGCAGTGCTGCTGTGCGGCTGTTAACAGCTGCCTGCCACTCCTCAGGAAGAATTCAGTCCTGGTGAGGAACCCCTATATGAACTGCCCATGCCCCACTCCAGAGGTGGCAGCATCTCAGCACCGGGTAAGACAACTCCCTGGCACTCATGTCTGTGATTTAAGACCCCTAAGGATGGCAGCAGGAGAGGGCTCTCTGATGACCCCTCACATGGCTAGAGCCTTGCGCAGATACAAAAATGTGGACGTGCATCAGCCCGCGAGCCACTAACCCAGTGGTCTCCAAACTTTTTTGATCGCACACCCCTACATCAGTAAACAATTTTTGAGCACGCACCCCCTGCCGTGCCGGCTCCATCCATTTTCGCCAAAGCAAAAAAAAAAAAAAGCCGTGCGGACTCCCACCCAAGCGCTCCTCCTGCCACGCACCCCCAAGGATCCTCTTGAGCTCCCCACTTTGGAGACCACTGCACTAGCCGTCTTTTACCTGTATCCACATCCTCACCAGCAGCAGGAAGGGCTCACAAGGGCTAGTGGGGGGGGAGGGGTCTTGCAGGGAAGAGGCAGCGTGAGGGTGGGGACTGGGGTTAAGGGGCAGCGTGGAGGGGACAGGGTCTTGAGGAGAAGGGGTAGCGTGGGGGTGGGTCTCAAGAAGGTGCAATGTGGGGGCGGGGTCTTGAGGAGAAGGTGCAATTTGGGGGCGGGGTCTCAAGAAGGGGCAGTGCAGGGATGGGCTCTCGAGAAAGGGAGGGGGTGGGGGCACTTCCCAACGGGGCTGTGGCCTCCCTGGGGGCAGCCAGGGTGATCACCCGTCGGGGTGTCTCATCAATTGACATTCCTGGTGACTCAGAATCAGCAAGCGATGGTAAGATCACGGAGAAAGCATGTGGGAGTAATAGGTTTCCCATACTAAGCAAGGGGGCAGCGTGGAGGGGGAGAAGGGGTGTCTCATCAATTGACGTTCCTGGGAGATCACGAGCGATGGTACACAACAGCAGCAGAGCATATTGCATCACAGCCGGGTGGAGGGGTGAGGCGCTGGTATGGTGACCAGACAGCAAGTATGAAAAATTGGGACAGAGTGTGGGGAGTAATAGGTTCCCATATAAGAAAAAGTCCTGAATATCGGGACTGTCCCTATAAAGTCGGGACATCTGGTCACCCTTGGCACCGGGGCCCCGCTCACTCGAATCCCAAATCCTCCTGCCCAGGAGCTGGTGGGGACGCTGGGGCAGCTCAACCTTCAGGACAGGAAGCAGCGCAGTGAGGCAAATGGGTGCCGGATGGCCACTGGCTGCTGGCTGGCGGCCCCGAGCGCACTGCGCCCCCCGGACTGCATGAGCCAGATGCTGTGGACCAGGCGCTGCTGGGGAGTAGAGACTGACTTGGTTGTATCTGCAGCCGATTCACTATCTGCAGAAATGGTGCGCGGATATGCAGGGCTCTACACATGGCTGACCCCAAACCAACGCCTCCCCTTTCGGCCCAGCCTGCCAGGTGTGACCCCCACCCCCAAGGCCAGGAAGCAGATGGCCCGGTACCTCCATGACGTCCTTGAGCCTGGGGGTCCAGCGGGAGAGCTGGTAGGTGGACTCCAGCCGCACCTTCCTCTTGGGTTGTAGCTGCCCGCTCTGGGGGAGGAAGGGAGAGGGGGTGAGAGGCAGCAGGGAAGGGGTGTGGGATGGGAGAGGGGGCAGACAGGGAGAGCGCGGCCTACCTGAGTTGCTTCAGCCGGGCTGGCAGGGGAGAGGCAGAGAAAAGAACAGAATGGATCACTGAGCGAGAGAGAGAGGAGGGGAGAGAGACTGATGGGAGGACAGAGCCGCTTCCCCCAATTCGCCGCATGGCCACTCCATGCAGTGGTCACCAGCTCCAGCTCCCTGGCGATCTGAGGTCCTGACCCCCAGGGTCCTCTGCAGAGGCAGAAGAGGTCACCCCAGATGGGGAGTAACTCAGGGGTCCCCCTCATATGGGGAGGGCGTCACCCCACTGTACAGGGGCAGAGGCCACTTCTGTGCTGGGAGTAGGTCACTGCCATAGGGGGGCACTCCCAGGATGGCCTGGGCTCCCCTGTGCAGCACAGATCTGCCCCCTGGCATGGGTACAGCTACCGGCCCCTGACCCCAGTCCCTTACCCCAAGCATGAGGGAAGTGTCCAGGAGTTCCATGTTCTGGATGATGTCGCTCTGCTGCTGGATGCAGGCATCCTGGATCATCTTGCGGAGGGTCTCCCAGCTCACACCTGCATGGGGAGAGACAGGTCAGCGCTAGCACCCTTGGGATGCACCCACAGCCCAGGCACATTCAGTCCGTGGCCCCAGAAGTCCTAGTCCCTTGATCAAATCCTGAGATTCTGCTCTTCCCACCCTCTCAGAGCTGGGGGTAAACCCAGGAGTCCTGGCTCCCAGCCCCCCTCTAGCCCACTAGACCCCACTCCCCTCACAGCTGGGGGTAAACCCAGGAGTCCTGGCTTCCAGCCCCCCTCTAGCCCACTAGACCCCGCTCCCCTCAGAACTGGGGGTAAACTCAGGAGTCCTGGCTCCCAGCGCCCCTCTAGCCCACTAGACCCCGCTCCCCTCAGAGCTGGGAATAAACCCAGGAGTTCTGGCTCCCAGCCCCCCTCTAACCACTGGACCCCATTCTTCTCTCAGAGCTGGGGATAGAACCCAGGAGTTCTGGCTCCCAGCACCACCCGCTCTAGCCCACTGGACCCCACACAGTTAATGATCAAATTCAGGTTCTTGCTGCTCCTGCCTCCACAGGTTCTCTCGGGCGCTGGGGGCAGGGGTCTCTCTAGCTCCCCCCAGCAGTGCAGTGGGAGCCCCCTGATCTGGGCTCCCCCTCCTGCGGCCAGCCAGGTGCAGTGTCAGAGCCGAGGCCTGGCTCTTTAAGGCTGTGAGGCCTTGAGCTGGGGGGAAGGCAACTCCCCTCAAATTATTTACTGCTGCTTAGTGCAGAGGGGGAGGCCTGGCAACTCCCCACGCCCCGTGGCCAGGAAACTGGGCAGCCAGAGGAGCCACATGAGGGCACCTGGCCTGGGCAATGGGCGCAGGGGCAGTGCCTGAGCAGGGTTACAGGAAGGGCCCCAGAGCAGGGTCCTGCCCCACTGAGCCAGCATGGGGCAGGAACCAATGGGGGAAGAGGGACTGTGCCAAGTGTCAGGGTCAGGGAGGTTCCCCAGGCCCTGGTGAGCTGGGGGAAGGGGCTGGATGCAGCAAGAAGCAGGGAGCTGGTCCAGGGAGGACACAAGGGGTGGGCAGGGAACTGGTCGCAGGGGGCTCAGAGGCAGAACATGGTGTCTGAACATCCTGCAGGAAGGGAGGGATGTGCCCCCTCCCTGCAGAGAATGGGCTGGGGGGCTGCTCCGGGTGTGTGTCTCCATTTCCCCTCCCTGCAGAGAACGGGCCGGGGGGCCGCTCCGGGTGTGTGTCTCCATTTCCCCTCCCTGCAGAGAACGGGCCGGGGGAGCTGCTTCGGGTGTGTGTCTCCATTTCCCCTCCCTGCAGAGAACGGGCCAGGGGGCTGCTCCGGGTGTGTGTCTCCATTTCCCCTCCCCGCAGAGAACGGGCTGGGGGAGCGTGGAGGGCAGACACTGCTGGGAAGGCAGCAGCAGGGAGCAAAGGCCGCACTGGCTGGCTCGCAGGCACCGAGAGGTGGGCAGAGAGGAGACAGGGCCGAAGAGCCAGGCTGGACACAAGCCCTGGGAAGCAGCTGGCCAGGAGGCGCCCTGCATGGCTGGGGGTGTGCCAGTCTAAGCAGTGATATTCCCCCCCAGCCCCACAGGCCTGGGCACCGCCTCCAGGGGCGCCCCCTGCAGCAGCAGGGCCCCCAGTGCTGCCCCCTGCAGGCCTGTGGCGTTACCGTTCTTCAAGATGTGGAGCAGGATGATGCGGATCTTGTCATAGGCCTGCACGCTGGGGTCCAGCAGGATGGGGATGATGATCTTCATGGGGTCCTTGATCGTCCCCCCGTACATGTCAGTCCCCATGGCCAGGTCCTGGGAGGTGAAGGGGGTGCACACACAAGGCCCAGGTCAGGCCACTCCGCTTCCTCCTGCCCCCGCAGCAGGATGGGAGACGTGACAGCCCCACGACTCACAGCTCGTCTACCCCCTGTGCCAGGACCCCCTCCTCCCTGGGGTCAGATCCTCCTGGGGTGAGAAACGGGCCCCCAGGGAGTAACCCGAGCACCATGTCCCCCTTCTGCACCCCCCGTGCTGCATGGGGGGGCTGGCCCTGGCTCCAGCGAGCCTGTGGGTCTGAGACCCCTCTCTCCAGGCCGAGTCACGAGCCAAACTCTGCCCCTCAGCCAGGCTCTGCCCACAGACCCACCTGCTCCACGCCACACAGCTTCTCCGCTGATCCTTTGAAGTGCCGCATGCACTGCTCGGCCAGGTTCAGGTGCGTGGAGTACTGCGGGGAGAGACCAGGGCATGGGGGAGTTTACCGCATCACCGGCTGGTCCAGAGCACCTGCACCCCCCAACCCCCAAGGAAGGCCCCTTGGCCAGAGGGGCAGCCACAACCGACTGTATAAGACTAGTATATAGGGGTTGTTTTGCCCAGCACTGATGTGCAGCCACCTCTGGGGTGGAGCAGGGCAGCTGGAGGGGAGGATCAGGAGGAGGAAGCAGCTTTGAAAGCAGCCCACGATTTCTCTGTTAGCCACCACGAGGCTGGGGGCTTGGAGACCACAGGTGTTGGGGTACCTGTGCCAGTGGCCAGGAGCTTTCCGTTAGCACATGGCCCAGTGGCACCAGGAGTGGCTCCAATGGGCTGGTTTGGAAGCCCACCAAGGCCCTCTCCCGAGAGCTGCAGCAGCAAGGCGCGGGCGTTACCCAAGGGCTGCCATTGCTGGGGCTAACGGGGCAGCTCGGCACTGACAGGCAGGCTGCTGCCCATGGTGCCACACAGCACCTGGGGGGAAAATGGCTCTGCCCGACGGGACAGGTCAGCAGCTCTCATCAGGCAGTAAAGCGGAGTGCCCCAGAGTGCCCTGCCCCCCAGAGAGTCCCTACTGTCCCTTACCAGCCCTACAGAGCACCCTGCCTGTCCATCACCCCACTGAATGCCCTGTCCCCCGCCCACTAACAGCCTCAGCCCCGTTACCTTGTTCAGCTCTTTCTGGTACTGGGGCAAGTTCCTCACCATCTGGGACAGGTCCTCAATGTTGGCCTGGAGGGAGGCAGTGGTGAGATCCCGGCCCCTCCCAGCATGTGGAGCCCCCTGCAGCCACAACAGCCCAGCCATGTGCGCCAGAGCCAGGGCGGGTCACTCAGGCCACACGTAGCTGCGGCTTGGGTTAGACCTGCTTTTCTCAGGCCAGCTCGAACGAGACAGGAGCACCACAACCTGAGCGCCCCTGAAGTGTAAAGCAGCAGCAGGCCGGGGAGATGCCAGCGTTGGCTCTCTGCAGCTGTTCCTGCGTGGCCCCGATCCTGCTGTCTGACCTCGCCCCATGGGCCTCTGCCCTCCCACACCGTGGGGAGTTCCAGAGCTCTGGCTGGGGGGCAGGGGGCTCCACATAGACTTCTTAGCCCTTTACAGACAAACCCTGGGAGCAATGGGACACCCCCCCCACCAAGGCCTCCTGGGGCAGCAGAGAAGCTTCCCTCCCCATCAGTGGCAGTGGAATGGGTCCCCCTGTCCTGGACTTCCCAATCGCTTCCCCCGCAGCCCCCGCCGCACCTTGTCCGTGGTCAGCTTCCTGCTCTCCGAGAAGGTGTGCAGCAGCTCTGTCACCTTCCTGCAGCAGGGAGAGGGGTCAGACTGGAGCCAGGCACTGCCTTGAAGGTAGGGGGCGCCCTGTCTTTACTACAGGTAATAGAGCCTCCCGCCCCACAGGCACCAGGGTTTTTGCCTCGAGAGCCTCAGATGGGGCCGGGGGAGTGGGGGGGGCGGCTCTTCCCAAGTTACCCCAAGGCAGAGAGTTCAGTGCACCTCTGGGGGCTCCTGGCGCCTTGCTGGGTGGGTCTGGGGGCAGCGGCAGGCCCAGGAGGAGGTCGGAGAGGGACTCCCTCAAAGGGGCTGTGAGGTGCATGGGGAGATCCTGGGATCGGGGGAAGACAGTGTCCAGCGGGATCCCCGAGAGGAGATGCAGACAGTGGCTCTGGAAGGGAGCGCTCAGGGGTCCTTTGGGGAGATGGGCTGGGTCCAGGAGGTCTCAGCACTCAAAAAGGAGCATGTCTGAGGGACGGGCCCCAGCGCTGGGTGGGAAGGGGAGGGGGAGTCCTGGCAGTGAGCAGGAGAGGGGTGTGTTGCGGGGGGTGTCCCTGCACTAGGTGGGAGAGGAGTGTATCCAAGGGGGAGTGGGGTTCCAACACTGGGTGGGAAGGGAAGGGGAGGGATGTGTCTGAAGGGGATGGGTTCTGGCCCTGGGTGGGGCACAGAGGGGCATGTCCGAGGGATGGGTGGGGCATGGAGGGGTGTGTCAGGGGCGAGGCTGAGCGCGCTCACATGGAGACGTCAGCGATGTGCATGTGGCGTAGCTGCACCCAGAGTTCATCATCTTCATCCAGCAGCGCCTCCTTCTCCCGCGAGTCACTGGTCCCCGTTGTCTCGTACCTGCAGGGGAGGGGAGATGGGGTCAGGCTGCGGCACCCCTCCCCCAAGTGTGGGGGCTGCAGAGCAGTGCAGGTGCCTGGGTCACATCCCCCCCAGCCCGCCTGAGGAGGAGTGCGGGGCGCCCCCTGCTGGCAGCCAGGCCCTACTTGTAGGTGTCATTCTCAATGCCGAGCAGGTCGTAGGCCATGGCCTGGTAGGTGAGCTCGTGAAGCAGTGGGGACACCAGGTCGAAGCTCCGGTCCACAATCAGCAGCTGAGACTGGGCTTTGTCGGGACCCTGGAGCAAAGGAGAGAGAGACCCATCACCCACAGCTCCGGCGGAGGGGTCCTGGCCTGGCTCACACGGCACAATCCAATGGGCCCTGGTGGCCTGAAACTTCACCACCAGCCCTCTCTGCGTTCTCGAGCTGGGGACCTGCTCCAAATCCCTGCTGGGAGCGTCCAGCCAGGAGCCGTTGGAGCCGGCATGGTCTTTCTGGCTCCCAGGCTGATCTGGGTTGGATTCTCTTCATTTCACCAAGACAGCGAGGTGACACCCCCCCCCCACACACACCATGATTCTTACCTTCCCTGAGAGTCCTTTCCCCCCATATCCCGCCAGAGAAGCCATGCAGCATATAGGGGAAATTGAGGCACGCATCGGCTTCATAAAAGATATTACAAACATTCCCAGTTGGTCACAGGTGAACAGTCTCCCAGCAGCTTGGCAAAGGCTGGAAGCAAGAGCAGAAGCAACAGGGCGGAGAGATCTGGGCAGGCCTTGGATTTTACATCACTTTGCTTCTCCTAGGGGGACAGGAGCCTCTGGGTTTCTTGTGTGAGAATCCAGGGCAGGGTGGGTTTGCAGCTCCCCTCTGCTGGGGGTGAGACGGGGATGGCAGAAGCTGGGGAGAGGCCACAGGCCAGGGCTGACTTGTGGCTAAGGCTTAGGAGAGCTGGGTTCTAGTCCTTCTCTGACAGACTCCCTACATGCCTCACTTTCCCATCTGTAACACAGATCACCTTAACTCCCCTGGGAGGCTGAATTAATTAGTGAGGTTCCGATACCATGCGGATCGGTGTAGGAGCACACACAGATAGGAATGTCCAGGTGTGGAAGAGGCTCTGTGTGTGAAGCTTAGTTCTGTGACCGGACTGCCCTGTTTATAAATAGAGAGATTGTGCTGGGCACACACTTCCCCAGGTGGTGCCTCGGTTTCCCCATCTGTACAGAGGGGTAAGGACACTGGCCTTTGTAGAGCACTTTGAGATCTGCCCACGGCCAGTGTTAGAGAAGGGCTGGGGCCATTAGTCCCCCCACAGGGAATGCTATTGTTCTGCCAACCCCTCAGGATCTCCAAGGAGGTCTACACCCCACCCCTCCCCCCGCCAGGATCTCCAAGCAGGTTTGAAATTACTTCTCCTTCCTTCTACTTCTCATGTGCTCCCCCCGCGGCACTGTCCCAGGGCGAGGGCATGGCCGGCACAGCTCACTCACCTCTCCCATGCTGGGCTCGTGTACCTTGAACACCTTGAGTTTGGCCAGCACAGCATGCGCCAGGTGGAAGTTATCTTTACCGTCCCTGCAGCAAAGACAAACCCTGTGGGTCAGAAACCTCTCCTCCTGCAGGGGCACACACACTTCCTGTAGGAGATGACCAGGTACCTTTCTCCCTCTGGGCACACTCACTTCCTGTAGCGGATGGCCGGGTATCTCCCCTGGCACACTCGCTTCCTATAGGGGATAGCTGGGTACCCCTTCCCCCGGGCACACTCACTTCCTGAAGCAGATGGCTAAGTACCTCTTGTCACAGGGTGGGGGAGACAAGGCCCTGCACCCCCGACTTCCTGTGACTCACCATGACTCTCAGCCAGCCAGTAAAACAGAAGGTTTGTTTAGATGACAGGAACACGGTTCAAGACAGGTCTTTCAGGTACAGACAACAGGACCCCCTCAGTCAGGTCCATATTGGGGGCACCAGGGAGGCCAGAGTCCCAGCTAGGCTCCCCTCCATTTTCCCAGCCAGCTCCAAACTGAAACTCCCTCCAGCCGTCTCACCCAGCCTCCTCCCGGCTCCTTCCCCAGCCTTTGTCCATTTCCTGGGTAAAGGTGTCACCTGGCTCCAACCCCCATCCTGGTTCTCGTGTTACATGCTCAGGTATCTGGCCTCAAGGAAAGTCTCCCATCCCCAATGCAGACAGTCCCAGCAAAACTCCCTTGCAACCTTCCCAGGTCAATACTCCCCTCTCCCTGCTGTGTCACAGGCACCCACACAGTATTCAAAGAAAACATTAAGAACATTCCCACTTTGTCATACCCCTCCCCCAGGACACACTCACTTCCAGTAGCGGATGGCTGGATACTCCTCCAGGGTTTCACACAACGTGGCAATCTGCTCTGCCAGCATCTCCAGCTCCTTGTTCTTTTCCCAGAAGCGGTAGGGGCTGAACCAGATGTGGAAGGTTTGTGGCCTGTCCAGGGAGTACACCTGGGGGGCAAGGGGAGCAGAGATCAGTCCCTGGTGCCAACTGCTGGCAGCCAGGCCAGCTGTGCCCCATACCATGCCCCTAAGATGCGCTGTTGGACCAGACCAGCCAGGCAGAGCCATAGGAAGCCCCTAGTGAGGGAGATCCCTTTGCCAGAGCCACTCCTGTTGTGGTAGAGGGACAGCGGCCCAGAGATTCATGCACCAGCCTGGGATGAAGACTCCCCAGCTTCAGGTTCTTACTGAGCTGCAGACTCCCAGGTGCCCTCAGGGGTGTGTCTCTGCCCTGGAGAAGTCAATGTTGGGGGAGAGGGCTTGGCCACGCTTCTAGTCTGGTGAAAGCCCCTGTAGTCACAGGCAAACCTGGCATCAACGCGCGCCTGCTGCTGTCGCTTATTTCACTGGCCAAACAGAACGAGCCATTGGGGCAAACATGCTTGGACACCAATAAAACAGTATCGACCCATGAAGGGTTTGCTGTTGGAACAGGACGGGTGAGCCAGCAAATCCTCCTGACGGACACTCAGCTTATACCAGCCAAAGCTTCTCTTGGCACAGTTGGCATCGGTACCCAAGATGAAATAAGCTACAGTGGTGAAAGGACTGCTTTGCCAGCATATCGGCATCTACTCAGGGGCTCTGCCACCACAGTTCCATCAGTTACAGGTGGGATTTTCTCTCTCATGTCCCCATAACAAACCCATACCAACAAAGCTTTTGTGTGTAGACCAGGCTCATGTTGCTCTATGCCTCAGTTTCCCCATCAATGCATTTGAGACTGACAACACAGCCCTCCCCACAGAGGTGTAAGGGGGGAAATCCACTGACGACACAAGGAGGGGATGGGGCGGTTGGGCAAAGGGCAGGTGTGTGGAGTATCGGGCTGTCTTGCAGGCCTGGTATAAACCATCGGTAAGAGCTGGTAAAGCCAGGGAGGCAGGGCCCTACTCCCCCATACATCTAAGTCAGCGATTCCACATCTCACAGGGTGTCAGCAGCTGACTAGTCCCTGCTGCCCTGTGCTGGCATCAAAGCTAGGGCCCTAGAAGGGAAAGGTTTCCCCCCACTCCCCAGCCACGTTGAAAACAAAAGGTGGGGTGTCGTACGTCACTGTCCACCCTGCTCCTCCAAAGCCCAGCCACCCCTCACCTGGCTCTCGTAGGGCAGGAAGGCCAGGTTGATCTCCTTGAGGGTTTTGATGGCCTTGGAGATCCGTGACTTCTTCAGCTCCTTGAACAGAGGCTCAGGACAGGCTGCAAGGCAAAGGCAGTGGGTGGGGGTGACAGGTACAGGGCTCAGGACCCCCAGCACAGCGCCAGCCCCCACAGACAGGGCCAGGACGGGCACAGCAGGGGCGTAGTGCTGCACACCTGTGGGGAAACAGGGCAAGCCAGCGGGGACACACAGGAGTCAACGATGAGTCCAGCCCCCCATGAACCAGAGTCACACCAGGTTCTCGCCTTCTGCAGCATCAGCAACAAGGGGGGGGCACAATCTCTCCTATGCAGCCCCTCTCACACCCTGCCCTCAGCCCCCCGCAGGGGGAAGTGACCGAAGTGTACAACTCAAGATGATGCACAAGAAGCAACAGGGACTTGGGCTCCCCCTGCCACTGTAATGGGGAGAAGCAGATGTGACCCTGACACACTTGGTATTCTGGTGGTGTCCCATGCCCCCACCCCAGTTGGGACTGACGGAGCAATGCATGCTGGGAATGGTAGCCAGAGGCCGCCTTTCTGGGCGCACGCTGTGAGCCGTGTTGGCTGGAGGCAGGCCCATAGGGGAGAAGGGGGGGAAGGGATAGGTGGAATCGTTTGGTCTGCCCTGCTGGGGCACTGGCCTGCTGGCAGAGAGAGACCCCTCCCACCCCCAGTGTGCCGCTGGCCAGGCTCCCAGCTGGGGGATCCGCAGCCCCCTGATACTCACGGCTGATGAAGAAGACGTGAGCCGCCTTGTAGTTGGTGGGGGAGCCCTGGAAGTCACTGATCAGAGCCTGCACTGACTGCAAAGGGGGGAAGGGAGTTGTCAGCACCAGCCGAGGCCCCTCCCTGCTGCCCGAAGGGCCCAGCCCAAGCCCAGCCCCTGGGGACTCAGGGCCCAGCATGATGCCATCGGGAGGTGGGCTGGTTTTCACCCCTCTGGCTCTGGGCTCCCTCCCCACCTGGAGCAGGGCATGTGCCAATGTGCCCGGGACAGTCTCAGGGCCCAGCCACATCTCTCGCTGGCACACAAGTGTCCGTGCTCAGCCACAGACGGGACCTGGGATTGGCTTTGCTGCTGAACTAAGTGGGCTCTGAGCAGCACCCAGGGAACAGCTGGCCAAGCAGCAATCCCAGGCAGCCGCCATCAGGGCCCACTCCCTCTCCGGGCACCACACTGGGCACCTGCAGCTTTGCCATACCAGCTAGCCAGGCAGGATGTTCAGAAGCTCTTCGGACTCCGTGACCAGCCATTGTGACAGGTGAGAACCTGTCTGCCCGGTTGTCACATTATTGACTTGAACAGGGACCATATAGAACATGGATGCAACCAAGGTCCTGTAGTGGAACCAAATCTTGTATAAATGGGGTCAAATAGGGTGTCTAAGACAAGCTTGTGGTTTGCTGGTTATGGTTATGCTAGATGTATATGTGTATCATTTTTGTAGTTGAAGTTATGAATATTGGCTCTAGACTGTGTGTATTTCAAACTTCTGCTATGCTTCTGGGTGACACCTCACACAAGTTGGTGTTAGCTCTGCCTAGCCTGCTTGATGGCTCACTAAGGATCATCAGCTGTACAAATGACCTATCGAGAGAAAGCAGATATGCTTTGAGACTCAGCAAAGTATGCAGGGAATTGCCCATGTGACTACAGACTCCATTTTGCTGTAATTTTCCACAGTAAGAACAAAGAGGTGTTCTTACACCTGGAAAAGCCTATAAAAGGCTGATGCCTCATCTCCATCTTGTCTTCAGTCCTGCTTCATAGGGACTTTGTTACAAGGAAGCTCGACACAAAGGACCGAATGACCCATCCCAGCTGTGGATGTACTGTACTCCAGAGATTTGATTTGAACCTGCAGTTTATTCTATCACTGCTGCAAGCCTGAACTAAGACCTTTGCCGTTACTGTATGTAATTGATTCCATTTAACCAGTTCTAGCTCTCATCTCTAGCTTTTTCCTTTTATGAAAAATCCTTTAGATTTTAGATTCTAGAGGACTGGCAACAGCATGATTTGTGGGTAAGATCTGATTTATATATTGACCTGGGTCCGGGGCTTGGTCCTTAGGGATCAGGAGAACCCTTTTTCTTTTATTAGGGCATTGGTTTTCATAACCATTTGTCCCCATAACGAGTGGCACTTGTGGTGTTACTGGGAGACTGGAGTGTCTAAGGGAATTCCGTGTGTGACTTGTGGTTAGCCAGTGGGGTAAGACCAAAGTCCTCGCTGTCTGGCTGGTTTGCTTTGCCTTAGAGGTGGAAAAATCCCAGCCTTGGGCTGTAACTGCCCTGTTTTAAGCAATTTGTCCTGAATTGGCACTATCAGTTGGGTCCCGCCAGAACCAGCATCGTTACACCGGTCCCGAGCTCCAGGCCCCAGCTCGCAGTCCTCTACTACAGCGCTCCATCCGCAGGCAGCACCTGTGGTTTCTGGGCTTCACCATGCTCCGCCAGTGCCCCCTGCGCCTGGTCTCCCTCCACTCGCCTCCTTGCTGCAGACGCAGAAGCCTCATCCCCACAGCCCCTGCTACTTGAGGCTCTGCCTCAGCAATTCTCCTTCGCTATGAGTCTCAGCTGAGGTTAGTGTGACCAGATGTCCCGATTTTATAGGGACAGTCCTAATATTTGGGTTTTTTTCTTCTATAGGATCCTATTACCCCTCCAACACCTGTCCCGATTTTTCACACCTGCTATCTGGTCAGCTTAGCTGAGGTTGCCTCTCTCCACCTGCTACATCATCCCATCCAACCCCCATGGGACTGCACTGCAGAGAGGTCTGGGGGACAGTCTGTGCTTCACGTGGCAAAGAACACGAAAGCCCAGCTCTGGGGTAGCAGCCTCTTGGGGAGCCCCTACTAGCCCCATTCCCATCCTGACGTCGTGCTACGCATCCCCCCGGACAGCGCCACCTCCAGGAAGCATGAGGAACTGCCCCGGAGTCTCCCCTGCTCCCCATCCACCTGCCCCAGGCCCGAGCTCCTACCTTCTCCACAGGGCTGAGCAGGTAGATGGCCTCCAGGCTGGGGATTGGCTCCCGGCACTTATCAATATCTTCCACAACTAGGACAGAGCAGACATTGGGCACAGGTCAGTGCGTCCTAGCCGCCCGCCCCAGCTGCTCTCCACAGGGATGGGGGGAGGGAAAGCCAAGGGAAACAGGGATGTTCGCTGGCAGCAGGCTGGGGGGTTCTGCAGGCTACAATGCAGCAGCTGCTTTGATGTGGGGCCATGGGATGCGATGCTGCCACAGTACGGAGCAGGGAGGGAACATCCCTCTGTACTGTGCTGGGGGCACCCCGCTAGAGTCCTGGCTCAGCTCTGTGCCCCTCAACCCCAGGGCTCCTCCACCCTGGAGCAGGGAGCAGCATTCCCCCTCCCCAGCCAGGACCCTGCCCGCAGTGGGGGGGAGGAGCAGCGAGGAGTTAACGGGAGTCTGAGAAAAGCGGTGAGGAGGTTCCAGGGGCTGAAAGCGCCAGGCTAAGGGAACTGGACCTGGCTGGGAAGGTACCAATAGCAAGGAGGGCGTCTATGGGGCTGCAAAGGGGGGAAACTAGATGCAAACGTGAATGTAGACAAGTCAGTTCCCTGACTGTGAGGTGTGTCCAAGGAAGAGAGGAGCCCTGGCAGGGGGAGCAGATGGGAGGGAGGGGCCACTCACGCGTGATGCCTTTGTCCATGATGTCAGACATCTTGCAGCACGACGAGAGGATGCGCGTGCTGGGATGGTCCATGATCAGCACCTGGGGTAGCGAAAGGGGAGCTAGTCACTGACCTGAGCCCAGCCGCCCACCATTATCGTCTGTGGCACAGCCAAGGGAGCAGAGTGACTGCTAACGGCAGAGCTGACGGCTCCTGGCCCAGCCCTTCCACAGCAAAGCGGCAGGGCCGTTAGCAAGCCTGCACTTGGCTGAGCTGACCGTGCTAAGGACTGCGTGAGGAGCGACAAGGAGAGCGGCTCCGAGCAGAGTGGCTGGTACGAGATGTAGGAAACGGAGACAAACCTGGGACATCCGGCCATTCGGAATGGTTCCATCCTCCTAGACTGGAGGAGATCAGCCTCTTCATCCAGGTGACAGGGTGAGTGCAAGAGGCAGGGACAGAACCCAGGAGTCCTAGCTCCCAGTGCCCTGCTCTGATCCACCACATACCCGCTCCCCAGCCCTCGGACAGAACCAGGAGCAGGGCACGAAGAAATGGAACAAGAGGAGTCTCAGTGTTCCCCTAGGAAAGCCCTGTAGGCCATCGGCCCAACATCTCCACCGCCTTCCTGCAGTGCCAAATGAACCCATTGCTCTGTGCAGCCCAGCATCCCGCTGCAGCAGATCCGGCCACTGGGAAAGCTAGTTCCCTGTGCTCCCTCTGCCGCACCGGCCTAGCCCACTGATCCACACACCCCAGCCCAGTCCATGCTGGGGGCTCAATAACCTGCCTGCCCAATGGTGCATACTGCCCCCATGCTTGGCGCTGTCCTCTTCCTCCTCCCACCCAGGCTGGCTCGCTGGGCCCAGTGGTCTAATCTGGTGTGTGTGTGTGTGGAGATATGGGGCTGGCTGGACAAGCTGGATCTGATCCAGCGCAGCGGGAAGGCAGACATACCCAAGCCTAGCTGGGGATGGATGATGGGCTGGACAGAGCAGGGATCTGGTCCAGCCTGGAAAACCTCAGGTTCCTAATGAATCCCAAGAGGCTGGAGGGGGAGGAGCACAATATAGGGATACAGCATATCCCCAGGGGGACACCAGGGCAGCAGGCCCGGCCGGCTTACCTTCCATTCTCCTTCCTTCTTCACACTGCGAAAGACAACGTTTAGGATCTCTGCGAGGGAAAGAGACGGGGATTAGTGGTGGGGCTCGGACAGGATGGCTGTGCCCTGAGCCAGGACCCATTGGCTGGTGGAAAGACCCCTTGGGGAAGTGGCTCAGAGGCTGCTTTCAGGGCAGCTAGCGATGTGCTCCTAGCAAAGCCCCCAGTCAGCAACCGTGGTGGGCTGGCAGGCTAGATAGGCCATGGCTCTGATCACCTTTCCTTTCTGCCAGGCCAGATACGAGAGCAGCTGAACTAAGGATCTGGCCCCCTGCAACAAGAGACACGGCCGGCTCTAGATTTTTTGCTGCCACAAGCAAAAAAAATTTTGGCTGCCCCCCTTAGAGCCCTGAGCTCTCCCCC